>NW_027202604.1:3532500-3785000 GCF_024711535.1 Dipodomys merriami | reverse complement strand
CTCCTAACAGAGTTGTTTTCTCCCTTGTCTTCCTATACCATTCTGCTTTTGTCTCCCTTTAACTTGCCTAGTCCATTTTCTTAGACTGTAAGTCTCTGGGGCTCCCTAGAACCTGCCTAATTATATTCAAGTTCCTTTGCAGATTTCAAGGTTTTGCATTTTCTGAGAAAGCTGATGTGTGTGTGTGTGTGTGTGTGTGTGTGTGTGTGTGTGTATTGCACCCATGTATAGGCACACATGTGCAGTCTGGGCCTCTCATGAACAAGGCATATGACCTACCACTGAACTATATCTGCAACCTTAGGCCATACTTTTTCACATATTTTCCCCACCAGTTTCTGATCCACATTTGATGTTCCTGCATAAATGTGCTCTGTCTTTGTTCTAAGTCAGACTATGACCTCTCCTTCTTAGCTCTGACTGGCTTGGCCATTCTCCTGTGGTCCTATCCTTTAAGAATTTCTATTTACCTAGGTTTCTGAAAGCAGGGAAAGAGATACTGGTATTAGAGAGGACATTCCTAGATCTTCAAATACACTTAGCTTGGTGCTGGAGGTCAGACTGCACTATAATCAGAGGCAGCACACTGGGGAGAATCACATTGCAAGATACATTTGTACCTTGTAGCAACCTGATATCTAGCCACTTTAAAGCTTATAAAAGGTTAATGCCCTGTCTTCATCCAAAGTGCTCTGACTTGCCTGCTTCTTTGTTAAATCAGTTATGTGGAGCAGTGTTTGGTTTCTCCAACGGCCAACTTTGTTGGTCATCTTGAGGGATATAAATTTAGAAAATATGGAGGACACTGTTTATGCTATATAGAGGGTCACTGCATCTTATTGTCCCAGAATACATATGGCTTTTAAAATCATCATTTAGTGATTCATAGGTAGCAAAGAACACACTTTACATAATGTTAAAGGAAAAAAAAGAATTGCATTTACAATATAATCTTGGCTGTGAATGGATCAAGTGGGTCAGAACAAGAAGTGGCTATAAAGTAGCAAATATAGATTGACTCATTTGGAAAATCAGATTACAGACACTGCTTTCTTTTCTTTTCTTTTCTTTTTTTTTTTTTTACCATTCTTGTGTTAATGTTACTGCTATTCTACAAAATTAAAAGCATCAATTAATGATGTTGTTTCCATTTGTGATATCATATTAATAATTTAAATAAACATGACCTTCAATTGAACCACAGATCTCTCTGTACTACTTTCTAGCACCTCAGTGACATTGAGAGAGGGAGAGAGAGAGAGAGAGAGAGAAAGAGAGAGAGAGAGAGAGAGGAATAGAACCAACCAAAGTGTCCAAATCATGAAGGGACAGATGAGCCACCTTCTATATTGTGACTTCTCTCACTTTAAACTGTTTTCTCCACCACATTAAAACAAAATTGAACAAAATTTTCATGAATCAGTAATGCAAATATAAGAAAAGGGAAAGGATACTGAAAAGGATAAAAACAAACAAACAAATATGAAACAACAACCTTAAATTAGAAGTAGTCCAGCACCAGGCTCCAATTGCTCATGTCTGTAATCCTAGCTACTTAGATTCGGAAATAGGGAAGATCACAGTTCAAGGTCAGACTGGGTAAAAAGTTCGTGAGACTCCATCTCAGTAACTGGGTGAGATGGCTTGTACCTGTCATTCAAACTAAGGCAAGAAGTATAAATAGGAGGATCAGATTCCAGGCTGTCCTAGGCAAAAGCTAGACCTTATGTCAAAAATAATCAGAGCAGCCAGGCACTAGTGGCTCACACCTGTAATCCTAGATAATGGAGAGACTTCAGATTTGGAATAAGTCATTAAAGCCAGCCTAGACTCAAGTGGTAGAGTGCCAATGACAAGCAAGCAAACTAAGCAAGAGCCTGAGGCACTGAATTCAGTTCTGGTTCCAACACAAAAACAAACCAACTAGAGCAAAAATGGCTGGGAGTATGTCTCCTGCAGAACAGTGCATTTCTAGCAAGCATGAAGCCCTGAGCAACCTCAGTGCTGCCAAAATAAATAAACGAAAATACTGCCCAAGGTGAGGAACATAGCTCAAGGGTACAGCCTAGACTTTGAATGTGTGTCAGCCCTGGGTTCTATCCAAATAGGGGAGGATAGATTAAATGTTTGCTCCAGGAAAAGCATACTTATTATTATTTTTTGTCAGTCATGGGGCTTGAACCCTGGGTCTGGGCACTGTCCCTCAGCTCTTCAGCTCAAAGCCAGTGCTCTACCACATTAGCCATAGTGCCACTTCTGGTTTTCTGGTGGTTAATTGGAGATAAGAGTCTCACGGACTTTCCTGCTTGGGCTGGGTTTGAACCGCGATCCTCAGATCTCAGCCTCCTGAGTCGCTAGGATTACAGGTGTGAGCCACTTGTACCTGGCTTAAAGCATTACTTTTGGACATGTCTTCTAAAACTCTATGTGCCATCTATGGTATTTCTTCTCACTGATTCCATTTGCTTCTAGCCTTCAAGTCTGTGGCCTAGAAAAATGATGAAGCTATTATACTTTGGGGATGAAGAATTTCCTCCATTGAAATTTAAGGTAAAGACTTAGGAACTGGAGTTTTGAATGGAATGAGTTACCTCTACTGACAGAATTAAGTAGGGTCAAAGGGCAAGCCTGGGCCCAGGTGGCTGTTCTCATTTGCATTCTTCAATGGTCTGAAGAGTATACTTTCCAAGAACACTTGAAAATCTTTCCCAAGTGAGCTTTAAACCAACTTATACAAGTCTAGTTTAAGAATGGAGACTTTTTCATCATAGAACTCTATGAATTCCTAAGGCAATTAGGTTATTCTCCAAAGACTTACAGGTTTCCTACATCTTTAGAGCTATCAGGAGGTAATCCAGATGTTCCTATTATTTTCCTTTGATTAAAGTATTTAATAATTGCCAGGAAACATGTTTCAACAAGAATTTACTAGTTTAGAAACGATCATAGTTTCCATTAAGTGTTGAGTTTATGAATCAGTCATATAAGAGAAGTGAGACTCACTTTATGTGATTTGTGTGATAAAAATCCAGCTGAGCTGGTAGGGATTTATCTTTTACTCATTTATCCATTCACTTACTAATTCCTCTAGTAAATATTCATTAAAAACCATATGAAAATTCTTCCTTATAAAATCACAGTCAAAGGCATTGCCTAGTATATATGTCAGTGTTGTACATTATAAAGTCCATGTGAAAAAAAATTTCTTTTAGAATTAAGTCCCAGAAAACCACTTTTTCCGCACTTGAATTACACTGAACATTCACCTTTCTGAACTTAGCCACTCATCATTGTGTTTCTCATCTTTCCCTGGTTGCCAGGGAGTTCAGAGTTACTCTTGATGCTCTGTTGCAAGCATTGTGTTAACTTTGTGCTTGATATATTTCCCTCATTCTCTCCTATGGCTCTGACTTTCTGCTTTATTACTTTAGCATACTTCTGTTCCTTTGACAGCTCACCTCAATTCTTCTTGGCCCAGAGGTTATGGGGAGGGGAGCAGAAGTTCCAGGCACAGTGCTCCACATCCTTTTCAGCTGGATGCTAGATGGTGGGCATGGATGCAAGGCATTGCCAATGAACTAAGTCTTACTATATGTTTTATATATTGTCGGTCATGGGGCTTGAACTCTGGGCTTGGGTACTGTCCCTGCACTCTTCAGCTCAAGCTTCAAGCTCTACTGCTTGATCTGGGTTTTCTGATGGTTAAGAGTCTCACTGAGGGGCTGGGAAAGTGGCTCAGTGGTAGAGTGCTTGCCTTGCATGAGGCCCTGGGTTCGATTCCTCAGTGCCACATAAGCGGAAAAGGCTGGAAGTGGCGCTGTGACTCACTGATAGAGTGCTAGCCTTGAGCTGAAGAGCCGAGGGACAGCACCAGCACCAGGCATATATTACATATTTTTAAATGGTTAATTTAGCTGGGCATGGGTGGCTCATACCTGTAATCCTAGTTACTCAGGAAGCTGAGATCTGAGGATCACACTTTGCATCCAGCCAGGGCAGACATATCTGAGATTCTTACTTCTAATTAACAAGAAAAAAGTCTAGAAGTGGAGGTATGACTCAAGTGGAGGTGTGACTCAAGTGGTAGAACATTAGCCTTGAGTGAACAAAACTAAGATAGAACACAAGACCCTAAGTTCAAGCCCTAGTGCTGGAATACATAAGTAGACAGACAATAATATAGCTAATTTTAATTTTATGTTAGGTAGAGTCTGTCTCCGGTAAAAAAAAAAAAAAACAAATGGAGAAAAGTGATGCTGATTCTGATAGTGATTATGATGAGTAGGCTGCACTTGAAGATAGTGATTTCTGTGATGGCCAATAAGAAGCACGGGAAAGTACTACTAGAAATCTGCCTTATTGCTGTAGGAGAAAAACAGCATTGGCAACGTGTGCCAAGATATCATGCTGTCAGCTTCAAGATCTCTATTACCTCTCTCCATTCTCTCTGATCACTTTAAAAATAAAACAGCTTTTTTGTTTTTAATTACATAAGCAAAAATGTTGTGGAAAAATGAGTAAATACTCTTGCCATACAAAGCTCTCTATTTCTGATAGCCAACTAGAATCACAAAATCTTGTACCTTCTTTCTAGACTTATGTCTTTACCTTTCCAATATTCTATCTCTCAAGCATTCTCTCATTTACCTATCATTCTATCTGTCTTGTCTCAAATATGGTCCCAAGGACTCCAGTCTCATGGACAAGTAATCTTGGGAAATGGGTCATCCTAGCATCTTTCTTGCAGATTTGTGATGCACACTAGCATATTAAAGATAATGACAAAATTTGAGAGGTTGTGATCTCAGTGCATAGCATGTGCAAGTCCCTGAATTATTTCCTCAATATTACAAGAATAAAGAAAAAGAAGGAAGGAAAGGAGGGAAGAAGGAAGGGAGGGAGGGAGGGAAAGAAGACATAAACACATAAATGAATAAACGATTAATCTTTTTCCAATGTGCTTAATTGAAGAATTCCTATTTTCTATAACAAGAAAGAAACCAGTGCAATGTTCCATGGAATGATGACAAAGCTGTAAAACACTTGATCTTGAATCATAGGTCATATTTAATCTTATGTATTTTTACTAGATTGTTTGAATTGCTTCTATGATGTTAATAAAGTTTCTATGTCAGTTACATTCTCCTAAAATGTAATTTTTTTAAAAAAATTACTTGGTATTGAACCCAGGGCCTTTGGTAGGGGAGGGGCTGTTTAAAATATTAGCAAGAGTTTATTTTGGTATAACAAGATGAAATAGGGAGAAACTGAAGAGAAAGAAACATTTCTGATCCCCATGCAGGAAATTGGAATTAACATTTTTTTCTTTGTTTTTGAGACAGGATTTTTCTTTCTTTTTTGGGGGAGGGGTCCAGTCGTGGGGCCTGAACTCTGGGCCTGGGCGCTGTCCCTCAGCTCTTCAGCTCAAGGCTAGCGTGCTACCACTTGAGCCACAGTGCCACTTCCGGTTTTTTTTTCTTTTTGCTTATGTGGTGCTGAGGAATTGAACCCAGGGCCTCATGCATGCAAGGCAAGCGCTCTACCACTGAGCCACCTTCCAAGCCCCTGAGACAGGATTTTTCTACCTTTGCTTAGGCTGGTCTGGGCAAGATCAAAATCTTCCTACATTTGCCTCCTGAATAGCTGAGATTATAGGTTAATGGTTATGTATAATTCTATTATAAGGGCATCATGTAGTCTGTGGAAACATACTCTACTGCTGCAAGTTTGGAATTTTCCCATTTTTTGTTTCACAAAGGACATTATTATAGATAATGAAGGTAAGGAGCACCCCTAAAATTTCCAATCATGTGAAGCGTGGTTTCCCTGAGGATCAGTATTTTTACAGATTCCCATGAATGGTTTTGCTTCCCAAAGTCTCCTTTAAGGGGTATGTTAGTCAGAAGCACTTTGGAAAGAAAAGAAGGACGAAAGTAAAAGTAGATGGTAGAAATGAGGTAAGGGAGAGTTATATCTGCTCTGAGCTTAAACATTTTACTTTTAAAATGTGTGTGTGTGTGTGTGTGTGTGTGTGTGCGTGCGCGCGCGCGTGCTAGTTTCTAGCTGTTTTGTTTTATTAGCTGGGCACTGGTGTTTCATGCCTGTAATCCTAGCTACTCAGGAGGCTGAGATCTGAGGGTCATGATTCAAAGCCAGCCCAGGCAGGAAAGTCCATGAGACTCTTATCTCCAGTTAAGCACCAGAAAATTGGAAGTGGTGCTGTGGCTCAAGCGGTAGAGCGCTTGCCTTGAGCTGAAGAGCTCAGGGACAGTGCTCAAGGCCAGAGTTCAAGCCCCACAACTGACCAAAAAAAATATCTAATTACCTTCTGGTTATGGCAAAGGTTGCTGATAGGGATAAGAGTTGTTTAAGAATAAATAAAGCAAATGGAATAAAAGTAGATAGTAAGAAAAAGTGTGACTAGGGGTTGGGAATGTGGCTTAGTGGTAGAGCGCTTGCCTAGCATGCATCAAGCCTGGGTTTGATTCCCCAGCACCACATAAACAGGAAAAAGCCGGAAGGCCGAAACTGGCACTGTGGCTCAAGTGGTAGAGAGCTAACCTTGAGCAAAAGAAGCTCAGGGATAGTGCCCAGGCCCTGAGTTCAAGGCCCAGGACTGGCAAAAAAAAAAGAAAAAGAAGAAAAATCCAGCCATGATGACTCAAACTCATAATCCCAGTTACTTGGTAGGTGGAGATTGAGGGATCATGGTTCAAGGGTATCCAACATATTTAAGTTCATGTGACCCCATTTCACTCCATGGCTAGGTGCAGTGACTCATGCGTTATCAAAAGAACTCCACAAAAATAAATGACCAACAACAAGATCTGAAGTAGAAGTGATTTAAAGGTAGAATTGGTACTCTGATATGGCACAAAACAATCATGATGTGACATGTAATGCTTGAAACTTGGAGAAAGTGGGTAAACGCAGGCCTCAGGGTGAGCTCCTTAAGCTATATCTTAGTAGTAGCCTCATTAATGGCTCTGGTTTCTTTTCTTTTTTTTTTTTTTATCATCAGCTTTTACCTGCTTGGGGCAGCCAAAGAGGCCTTCACATGCTGGGAAGTGGAGTGGGTCTTGGAAGGGGGGTAAACATCAATCACATAGTAGGTCACTCAGTCCTCTCTAGAGGCTAGCCCTCATTGTAACCCACATCCAGCCTTTCTTTCATTGAGAGGGGAGGTACTAATAATGGGAGAAATAGCACTTGGAGCCAATAAATATAAATGAATCATTCAAAAACAGTTTGGCCAATGACACTATTTGGGAATTGGAGACATATTTCTCCTTTCCCCTCTGGTGGCTGGAAAGAAAATAGCCTGATCAGAGACCAGCAAATAACAGCAATAAAAACTAAAGCCTGTTGCAAGGGCTGAAAAGAGATGTCAGCTCTGAGACGGGAAGGAGAAAGAAATGGAAGTAGAGTGAGAGGAACAAAGAAATCAGTTTAAGCCTCTGGGGCACAAGTAGGATTTTTACATTAAGCAATCAAGAGACTAGAGGGGGAAAGTAGGCTATTTTTTTATGACAGAATCAATAGAATCTAATCAAGTTTTAGATGCAATCATGATAAGATGAAAAATAACCAAGTGGATCCTAATAGGCAGTAACTAAGAACATGATCATGTCCAGAAGGGATTACGAGACGAGGTTACACATTTTTCTCTAAGCTCCACTGGGGAGGGAGAATCTGAAATGAAGAAAGGATGACAGAGTTGCAGCTTAACATCACCAGGAAATCAGAGTAATGTCCTGTTGGAGAGACATAGTGAGTACCACAGGCCACTTCTGGGATACACAGAATCAGATAACAGATGCTCAAGTGGAAGACCAAGAGGTCTGGAGACTTTGAAGGAGGTTGACTTTAAAGCTCACTTATAATCTCTACCCTGCCCATGTCATCTCACATACAAAGAATCCAGACAAAACAGACTGTTCCAGTGCAAATGTAGCCTCCAGCTCCTTAAACAGGCACACAAGAGCAGTTTACTTACCAGACTGATGCTCATACATGTGCTGTAGCCTTCTGATCATGTCCTGCAGGAAATCTGGAGCTAACACAGGAAGGTGATTAGGGTTTCTGTTCATTGATAGTACCTGGAACACAAGGAAAAGTGCTTAATCACTCCTGGAATTATATATAACCTGGCTTACAATATGCTTGCTTTAGTGCCTAGTTCTGGAGAGTCAGGCAGTTTGCAAGCTGATTCTTGCTCTTGAGGAATCTACTCAGTGTAAGTGGGAGACGCAGGCACACAGTCAACAGAGATGGAATATTCAATAGGAGGGGCTTGCTAACTTGAGGTGGATGATTGGTTGAGGAAAGGAAGCAAATGTTATAGTGATCATGATTTCTACACTTACTTCAATCTAAAATTGGTCTCAGGCCAACCCCCTTTAAGAGAAAATATTTCTTCAGGTATGTATTAGTTGTTTGAGAAAGTTTATGACTGGATGAACAAATTAAAAATGCCTCTAGTCAAAAAACTGGGATTCAGAGAAGAAATAACTAATTTAAGATCACATGGGTCATAAACAACAAAGCCAGAGTTTATATCTAAGAACCCCATTTTCTTTCTATCACACACACACACACACACACACACACACACACACACACACACACACACACACACACACACACACAGAGTATTTTCAGGGTGATGAAGTGGGAAAAGGTACAACTCCCAGCTAGCAGAAGAGGACATAATAGCAGCCTATTTATGTTGGGATTTTCCCAAGAGAGAGGCAACCCTTGCCTTGCTTTCCTGTGGGAAAAGTTCACATAAATCAAGGGACAGATTGCCAGCTGATAATATTTGTCTTTATAAACAATACTGACCCATGTGGGACATGCTTATAATCTCAGCTATGCAGAAGGTAGAGATTTAGAGAATCACAGTTTGAGGACAACCCAGGTAAAAATAGTTATTAAGCTCCCACTCAACAAAGAAGCCATGTGTGATGATGCTACTCAGGAGTCATTGGTAGGAGGATTGTGATCTGAGGCCAGCCAGAGCAAAAAGCCAGAATCTATATGAAAAATACCTAAAGCAGAAAAGGTTGCAGATGTGGTTCAAGAAATAGAAGCGTGGGGTACTAAGAACCTAGTATTGACAAAAATGAAAGCAAATTAAAATAACAAAACCCCCAAACTATTGTTCCCTATCATCATTCTTTTTTTATTTCAGTGAGTATCAATCTGAATTAGCCTTTTAAAAATGCCCTTCAACCCACTTTGCTTGGATATTGGATTTAGAAACAAGGAATAAAGTCAATTTGCCATACGGGTAGGTGAACTTTCTTAAAGTAGGTGCTTTGTATCCCTGCAGTGCCAGGAGCTGTTGTCATAGTAACATTTCCCCCTTGAGTTGCAGAATGCACAGACCACAGAACCAATGCAATGTAGGTCACAATTGAAAAGAGGGTTGGTGGCTTGAAGAGCCCAGTTTAGTACAGGAATTGTTAATGTTATGGGCTCCAGAGGGGGCTTGTATTCTTCTGTTAGAACATTCTGTACTAGGACTGAATCCGATGAGGAACAGAAGAGGTAGAAGGCATGGACATCATGGATAAGGCCCACATACTAATGCTGGCCATGGCCAGCTCAGTTACCGAGCGGTAACTCTTGGGTTCACACAGGACCCAAGGCTCAGGAGGGCTTTACTATCCTCTCACCATCTTGAAATTCTTACCATTTTTGAGCCATGAGTCCCACATTTTCATTTTGCTCTAAGTTCCACACTGAGGATACAATGTTCAGTAAAGCCTCATAGGGCCCCTGCCTCCCTAAAACGTATGTACATTGGGGAGAGACTGACAGGAAGAACTCATTTATGACACAGATCAGTGTAGAGTTATATTTGCGATCTGTGCCAATGGAAGTTAAAGACCTGTAATGCCAAGAGAGAAGATAGACTATTATTTTGTAGCTCTGTGGTTCAACCGGCCTGTAGTCAGAATAATGCAAATGGGTTGACATTACAGTACAGGGAAATGAAGTTGATGCTACTGAAAATCTGTTCTGTGGCATACCAGTGTAGGCTTTGGAGAGAGACTGACAAAGGTGGTAGAGATTTGGAGTCTATCCTCTTGTCAGAGCAGGTACTCTGGATATAAATCTCACTCCATCTCTGCATCTCTTTTGCCTGAATGTTTTATTTTAACTTTTTAATTTTGCATAACTTTAGACTTATAGAAAGGTTAAAGAAATTGAATGATGTATTCCTATATATCCTTTACCCAGATTCTCAGTACATTTTTACCATGCTATCCTTTGTGTCTGTCTACTGTTTGATCTTAACTTGTGAACATGATTGAATATCTTTTTGATTACTTAATATTTGCACATCCATGAGCCCATACATTGAAATCCTAATCTCCATGGTGATGGTATTGGGAAGTGAAGCCTTAGGGAATTAATTAGGTCATGAGTATAGAGTTCTCAAGAATGGAATTAATGGTTTTATGAGTGAACTTGCTTTCTCTGTTTTCCACTATATGAAGATACAACAAGGTGCTATGCTGGCACCTTCAGCTTGGACTTCCAGACTCAAAACTGTAAGAAATAAGCTTAAACCACCTAGTCTTTAATATTTTTGTCAAAGCATCCCCAAACTACCAAACTATTAGGTGCTAAACACCTAACAGTCTGTTTCCTAAAAGAAGATAATCTCTTACATAATCATAGTACAGTTATCAAAGTCAAGAAATCATCATTCCCTTATTATTATATAATCTATCAATTGTAATCAGCTATCCCTTGTTTTCCCAATGATGTTTATTATAGCAAAAGAAATTCTTATGTCATATATTATACTCATTTGTCTTCTCCATTTAGTCTTCTTTAATTAGCAACTATTCCCATCAGTTTCTAATCATCCTTTGCTTTCCATCATATTGAGAAGTGTGCATTTTTGGGTACTGGTCCTAAGGCTTGAACTCTAGGGCCTGGTTTCTGTCCCTGTGCTTTTATGCACAAGGCTAGTACTCTATCCCTGAGCTACAGTTCCACTTCTTGCTTTTTGGTGGTTAATAGGAGACAAAAGTCTCATGAACTTTCCTGCCTAGGTTGGTTTTGAACCATGATCTTAAGATTTTAGCCACCTGAATAGCTAGGGTGACAGGAATGAGCCACTAGCACTTCTTTTTTAAAAATCAGTTATACACATAATCAGTTAATGTAGGTATATTTTTATATGTGTATATAATCAGTTAATTGGTTGACCAGTTGATTCATTCTTTTTAGGAGTTCATTATTTTCAGTTGTCAGGCCAGTTATATCACAGCAGCGATAACTCATTTTAAATCTGAGTTTCATGTGGTAACATTTAGATCCAGAGATTACCCCATTTATCTCAATGAATCCTAGTAGGAAATATGTTTTTAAAATTATTCCATAATTATGATGGCTAAATCCAATTTCTTAGAGTTTTTCACTGTAAAGTTTTATTCTTAAAAACAATTTTGTGTATGTGCCGTTACTTAGGCTTGAACTTAGGACCTTCTTTTGCTCAAGGCTGGTACTCTACCTCTTCAGCTATAGCTCTGCTTCTGCTTCTGCTTTTTTTGGTGGTTGTTTGGAGATAAGAGTCTCATGGACTTTCTTCCTGGGCTGGCTTTGAATTGTGATCCTTAGATTTCAGCCTGAGTAGTTTGGATTACAGGCATAAACCACTGGAACCTGTCTTCCACTGGGTCTTACTTTTGTCTAGGCAAACCTAGGCTTTGTCCATTTGTGCTTTCCAATATCACTGGGGATAACAGGTGTGTGTTACTGCACTTAGCCATTGGTTAAGATAAAATCTTTAAAAAAATTTTTTTATTGTGAAAATGCCGTATAGAGGGGTTACAATTACATGGGCAAAGTAATGCGTACATTTCTGATCAAGCATTGTTGCCTCAAATCTTACAAACTTTTATTCCTGGGATGGCCTTAAACTTCAATCTCTTGATCTCTACCTCCCAATTAGCTAGGATTACAAACTTGAGCCTCTGCATCTAGTTCCAATAGTGATTTCCTAGTTCTATTATTTCTTTTACATTTGTTAGTTGTCATGCTGCTTCACAGAAGATAATTACTTTCCCAACTCATTAATTAATTGAGCCCAGGAGTATTCGTTCTTATTTTCTTTCTTTTTTATATGCCAGTCTTGGGGCTTGAACTCAGGGCCTAGGCACTGTCCCTGAGCTTCTTTTGCTCAAGGCTATCACTCAACCACTTGAGCCACAGCACCACTTCTGGTTTTTTCTGTTTATGTGGTACTGAGGAATCAAACCCAAAGCAAGGCAAGTACTCTACCACTAAGCCACATTCCCAACCCATCATTCTTATTTTATTTAGTAGGCTGTATTCTTTTGCCATCATTATTTATTTTGGTGTTCAAATTGTTTCAAATTGAGCTGCTTAAAGCATGGCCATATTTTGATATGTCCTCCTCATTCTTTGATTTCTTCCTTGGCACAACAAGATGTTCCAAGTTTATCTTGTACTTTCTGTGCTCCAGCCCTGGAGTCAACCACTTCTCCAAATGAAGAAGCAATTTTCTGAAGGTACACATTTGTCTGAAGTCATCTTATTCTTGAGGTTTTCCAAAGTTACGGCTTAGAATCAGAGCGTGGAGGCTCCAGATGTAAAATTATATGCAGGACACTCACCTGACTCTTGTTTCTCCTTGATTGAATTTGAGGCAATTTATAGAAAAACGTACACAAGGAAAAAATGTACACACTTACAAAATAAGAAGTTTCAGAAGGGGAAAAGTAGTGACCGAGAGGAGTACAACAGACATACACCTGGGCTTGCCCGGGAACACTTGGCATTCAGCATTTGCTACCTGAAAGAAAGAACTGCATCGCAGAATATGCTCAGCCTCGAGATCACTGTCAGAGATGCTGACCTGCTGGCAAAGGCAGTGCTGCAGCAAGGAGCCGCTCTCCTGTCACACTGGGGATGCATATAGCCCTGGGGATACCATCCCAACTGGAAGAGACAAACTGAGCTTCAGAGAGGAAGCAGCAGAACCAGGGTCTTTTGTCTGGAAAGCCCTTTGGGGGAATATATCAGTTTTGATAGCAGATAGCTGAGGGCCTGTAGTTAGAAAGTATTGCTGTGAAGTACCATACCAATCATCCTCATTCTTTCACCCAGAGATACTCTATTTAATACTTCTGGGGAGGACAGCTCTCAGGTCCAGGGGAGGCAAATCCCACCAGCATTCTGATGCCAGTCTTGATCACCAGGTCCAGTAGAAAGTTGGCATAATGGATGGTATCTAGATTTAAGACAAAAGTAGAAGTGCTATAGGTATTTCAGTGAGGTATCTCTTCCATCAACAAATGTTTCGCAAAAGGGCATAAAGATATGAACATGAACTTCAGATCTGCAAATGAGCCTGGAGGGGAATACTGGCTGGTGGGCCCCTTCAGATAATTTGCCTTCCATCACTGGACCTTGTGGTGAAGTAGAGGCCAAGCACAACTATGCAATGAGTAGAATTTTCCATATATGGAAATACACTCCTTCATGTATTCAACACATATTTATAAAGACCCTATTATGTTCTTGGTACTGTGTTAGATTCTGGGTGAGCAAAAATGCATTCAGCTGGGCTGGCATGATGACATATGCCTGTAATCCCAGCTATTTGTGGCATAGAGATAGGATGATCACTATTTGAGGTTTCCCAGGCAAAAGCATTAGACCCTACCTGAAACACAAGCAAAGGTTAAAAGGATCGGAGACATAGCTGAAGTGGCAGAGGGCTTGCCTAGCAAGCACAAGGATCTAAGTTGAACTCTCAGAACTGTCCCCAAAAGGCACCCAGTTTTTGTCCTCATAGCACTTGAGATCTGATGAGAAAATGGATAATAATTAAATAATACATGTGTTTTTAATCAGCTGTTCTAACTACTACTATGAACAGTACCAAGAGTTTGAAGAGAAGGAGGTCATGAAGGGTTGCTTTGAGAAAGTGTCAATTAACGGAAGGAAGAATTGTGGTCACTAGATGGGGCAGGCATGAGCAGCCTATGCAGAGAGGTGGTATGTGCAAAGCCTAGGAAGAATCAGGGTATATCTAAAGGGAGATTGGGCCAATGTGGCTGGCTGGAGAGTCAGTATGGATGGCAGGTAAAGATAGAGATGGGTAGGGGTCAGAGGGCACACAGGTCCCTGATAAGCGTTCTTTTTGAAAGGCCTGGAGGAGAAACATAGGATGGAAGAGAGCTAAGATGATTACATCACAAGGCAGGGGGTACCAGTATCAGGCTAGAAAATAATTCTAAGTGATGAAGGAAATGAGAATAACAATAAAAATAATATCCATTTGCTGAATGACCCCTTTGACTGAGAATTTTTTATTAATAAGTTTTTTATTGTAAAAATACCATACAGAGGGGTTACAATTACATGAACAAGGTGATAAGTACATTTCTTATCAAGCATTGTTGCCTCCTCCTTTGTTTCCCCTTACCATCCCTGCCCTCCCATCCCCCTCCCCCATGCCAAAGTTGTAAAGTTCGTTTTTCAACAAAACGTCTTGTACATCTCATTGTTGCAATGGGTCCACCCGTATCCCTATTTAAACTATTTGTTTCTTCCCTTCCCCTCTCCAAATTATACCAATATCAAATACAGTGAAAATAGGGGTTATACCATGGGGGAGGGACATACAAAGCAGTAAGACAATCATTTTATAAATATGTTAGAAACAATAGCAAGAAAGAAAAGTCATTTGAGTCCTTACCTTGGGGTTCATTTCGCCTAACATCAACTTATCTGACTGTTTCCGCTTGTCTCAGACATATACTAGTTATTGCAAATAAAGGAAACATGGGACCTATGTTTCTTTGGGCCTGGCTTACTTCACTCAATATAATTTTTTTCCAAGTCTTTCCATTTCCTAACAAACGGGGCAATGTCATTCTTTCCGATGGAGGCAGAATTCCATTGTGTATATATACCACATTTTCTCGATCATTCATCTACTGAGGGGCATCTGGGTTGATTCCATCTTAGCTATGGTAAATAATGCTGCAATAAACATAGTTGTCCTGGTAGCTTTAGTGTAGTCTTGTTTGTGATCATTCAGGTAAATGCCCAAAAATGGGATTTCTGGGTCATAGGAGAGCTCTATGTGGAATCTTTTGAGGAACCTCCATACTACTTTCCAAAGTGGTTGAACAAGTTTACACTCCCACCAACAATGCAGTAGGGTTCCCTTCTGGCCACATCCCCTCCAGTATCTGTTGTTATTAGGGTTCTTGATTATAGCCATTCTACCTGGGGTGAGATGGTATCTCAGTGTTGTTTTGATTTTCATTTCTTTTATGGCTATGGAGGTTGAGCATTTCTTCATGTGTCTATTGGCCATCCTTCTTTCCTCTTCAGAGAAGTTTCTCTGTAAGTCTTTAGCCCACTTATTTATTGGGCAGTTGTTTCTTTGAGGATTTGTTGTTGGGGGATTTAATTTTTTGAGTTCCAAGTATTATATTTTAGATATGAGACCCTTGTCTGTTGTATGGTTAGTGAAGATCTTCTCCCAGTCTGTGGACTTAGACTGATATCTTTTGAAAACAGATGGGATAAATGGACAGGTACAAATTCGTTCAGAGCTCAAGATAAACTTGGATTTAAATAATCCTATCTCTTTTAATCTCCCCACACACTGTAGAGACTCTTGTGCATAGGTAGATACATTCAAGAATGGTTGTAGTCAAACAGCGAAGAACAATACAAATATTCATCAGTGTGGGGGTTAGTGAATCATCTATGGTATGCTCTTACTGTGACATGTGCACTTCACTGAGATCTCTATGTGCTCACATGGAAGATCTCCAAGACATAAGGCTAGGGAGAAAATTTGAGGCAGAACAATACTTGAAGGAACTATCATTAAAGTAAGTGGGGGGAAATGGAGTCTTCAAAAAGGTCCTACACTTTATCCTTCACGAATACATACACAAAACTTAAATGACCAGAACAATCTGTGGAAGGCATCCAAGCAAACTGAAATCTGTGGTGTGCCCTGGGAAAGGGAATTCAAGTTCTAAGGCTCCAGGGGGGAAGGTGCTTTATTTGTAATGTCTTAATTTGATTATAGAAACTTTCACATGTGTACAAAAATAGGACACTGGAACAAACCCCTAAATACTACAGCCCACACACTCCTTCCTGAACTATTTTTAAGCATTCCCCAACATTCTATTCCATTCATAAATATTTTAGTAAGTTTCTGTAACATATAAGAGCTCTTTAGGAAAAAAATAACCACAATACCATGAATCACATCTAAAATACCAGTAACAATTCCTTAGGAATATCAAATACCCAATCAATGTTCACATTTCTCTGTATTGTACTTAACAATTTGTTTTTTACAAAATTGGACCAAAACAGGCTTCATACATTGTCATTGATTGGTAAGTCTCATGTCTTTTAATGCACTTTTTTTTGCCATGTGCCTACAGGATACAATTTCAGTTACTTTGCCAGATGCAGGGTAAGGCATGCATGTGTAATTTTTCTAGATGCTACTGAATTTCTCAGGCCTGTAGCTTTTCCCAACCCTATTAGCAGTTGGGCTAGGAAATTTGTGTAGGAGTGCCTGTTTTCATTTATAGAATGTATGGCCAAACTTGATTTTTGGGGGGCTAATTTGGTAGATGAGAAAGGGAAGCCCATTGTAATTTTCATTTCCTTATATTAAGTTCCAAAAGAAAACGGAGTTGGGGGTAATTATGCATATGCAAATTCAAAGATCAATCTGCACAGAAATAATAGCATTGCAAACCACCAGTTGGCACCCAATTTTATTTTACTTAATCCCCAAACAACCTTTGAGGAAAGTGATATTATATCCCACCTTTCAGGGAGGAAACAGGATCAGAAGGGATGAGTGAACTGGTCTAGAGTGTCACAGTAAGGAAGCAGCGGCCAGATGTGGGCCTTCAAGTCTGTTCAGAAATTGTTTCTGGGCTACTCTGCTAGACTGAGCTACCTGAGCTTCAAGACAGCACAGACACAAGCACTAGAGGATATTGTTCCCAGATCTCTTTTCTTTTTTGCTTAGAGTCAACTTCCAGAGTCTAGCAATGTCAGTCTTCTTTTCCAGTAGTTGGCTGGACAAGGGAAAGATATTGCTGGCCACCCCTGTATGGAAGCAGGTGGTTCTATGGTAACCCGAGAGCTCGAGGTCAGGAAGACTGAGGCGAAGGACTATGCAGCCTTGGACTCCTTGGCAAACAAAGCTCCAGGAGCTACACCTGGAAATGGTCCCAGCCATAATGTGGAGCTTCTGTTTTTGAGTTAAAAAGGCATGTTGAACCTCTTTCCATTTTTTTGAAGGAGTAATAAAAATAACATAAGAATAACTTCAGATATGTAAATTTGTTAATTCCAGACTTCTCAATTAATGTCTTCTATTGAGTGTGTTCTATTGAACACCTTTCAGTTACTGAATTATTACCTATAACTATTTATTTGTTGGTAAGTACTGGCCTCAAGCTTGCTGGGAAAATATTCTATCACCTGAGCCACACCCCAGCCTTTGGCATATTTTAAGCAGCCACATAAAATATCTGAGTCGTCGTCATGCAACATTTCTCCAATAACACTTATTCTGGTTGCTCATCAGAGGGGAAAATTGGATCATTGATTATCTCAGGGACTCTTGAGGTCATATCTCCTGATAGTAGTTGGTTCAGGGGCTGTTAGACAGGATCCTACACAAAAAGTGATTTCTTTTAAACCAAAGTTTGAGTGTTGTAGTAAATATGTTCTCACTTTCTTCCCTCAGCACAGTGAGGGCAAGAACCTATTCTTCTTCTTCTGTTCTCATTACTATTCAGTGTAAGAGACACAAGAGAGCCATGCATTAGGCTGGCCCTGAAGGTGCTGAGAAAGATAGAGAGGGAGACATGAAATTGAGTGAATATAAATGAAAATTGCAAACCAGATTCTTTCCTGCCCACACATGTGTGTGCCCACCCATGCCTATAACACAGTGCAAAAAGGAAGGCTGGGTTTCAGAAGAGATAGGTTTCTGTTGAGAACTATATTAGCTTTCCATAGCTGTGACAAATACTTCAGGAAATCACCTCAAAGGAGAAGGGTTAATTTTAGCTCATGCTTCTAGAAGTTTCTATGCACAGCACATGCTGAGATATTAGAATCTGACTCAGAAAACCTCATAGAGTGCTAGAAGTGAGGTGCTCTTGGAAGTCCAGTCCTTTCATTGTCCTCAGGGGGCTCTGGTGAGATGGAGGGGTATGCCTTGCTTTGAGTAAGACCACGTTGGCCATGGAATTGAGCTTTGGGACCTCTACCTCAGGCCCTCATTGCTACACTGGACTAGGCCATCTCTCTAGCCTATCACTCTGTATTTTCAATTTGCTTCTTTTACTTTTCCACAAGTGCCCAGCTTTCAATGCACAGACCATTTAGAAAACAGAACAAGGAACTGCTGCTTGGTTCTTTGAGTTATATTTTGAGTCCTTTCCTTCTCTATGGTGGTACTGGGGTTTGAACTCGGGGCCCCACACTTACTAGGCTGATGTTCCACCCCTGGAGTCAGGCAGGCAGCCCATTTTGCATTAGCTGTTTTTCAGATAATATCTCAAGCCTTTCTCCAAGCTGGTCTCCAACCAAGATCCTCTTAATCTCTGTCTCCCAAATAGCGGGACTACAGATGCATCCCACCACATTTGGCCCATTTCTTTTTATTTCCTAGTTGGATTTTTGTATATCCTTTACTCCTAGCTATCATAAACTACTACAAAGATAAAGTTTAAGGTTCTAAATAGAAAAGTCAGGTTAGTAAGGAACTCTCACTCTCTCCATACACTTCTTCCCAAACAACAAATACAGTCTCAAGAACAAGTACAACCACAGCCGCCCACTCTCTACCAGTCCAAAAACCTTACCTCTTCCATGTCTAAGGGCTCTGGGAGAGATGGAGAATTTCTCTGGGCTTTGCCAATACTTCAAAACATGGTGAGCGTGTACGCGCGTGTGTGTGTGTGCGCGCGCACACACACACACACACACACACACACACACACATACTCATTCTTCCCTTCCCTAGTAGAAGCTCAGTAATTCTTGGGAAACAAATTTGGAAGCATGTGTGGAGAGCCCTGAGAAATCAGTAGCAAGATGGGCAGGCTTTGTAACTCTTTTCCTCCAAGTGACCTAATAAAGCTATTGCTAAGTTGTTTCCCGAGGTCAATTTTCAGCTTTTAATAGTTTTTAATGAGCTGTTTAAAACGGCTGCTCAACTTGTGCTCATCCAAGCTTGCACATGTTTGGGTATAGAAAGGAAAAGAGAAGAAAGAAGGATGAAGGGCAGATGAGAGAGCTGTATTTAGTCCCACTAACTTGGGCACAGGAAGGAGATGAAAATATGGGTGAGCCCTTCATAACGTCCTGTTGCATGCTCATGGAAGCATGCCTCCATCTTTGAGATCAAAGTAAGACAACCTCAGTGACCACAGAGGCCTTCAAGCAGCAGCCATGGATATCCCCCAAACCCTTGGACATCTGCAAGGAGAGGAAGCATGAAAGAGTCATAATAATGACAGTGGGAGAGACAAGAGGGAAGAGCCTTAAGCATGTGCTGACTAAATAAACTTGTAGAAGGTGCTGAGCCCCAGGAAAAAGAGAGAAGAGTAAAGAAGAAACAGCTTACAGGAAATGATGCTTCAAATACAACCAGAGCACTGATATTAGGTGGCTTTATGCTAATCATCATCGATACCTGCTATAGTTTGTCTTCCATTGGTTCATGCGCTGGAGGCTTGAAGGGCTGTGTTGTGGGGGTAAAACCTTTAGGAGGCGAGTCCTAATAAGGCTATAGGGGCTCTGCCTTCATGAATGAATTAATGTATCCATCTCTTGTGATAGACTGAATCAAATCTACTAGGTTCTAGTTCCCAGAAGAGGCATGAAAAGAATCATACCCTATCATTCTCTGGTCTCTTGTTTTCTGTCTTGTGTGATGCCTCTCTCCCTCTCATTACTTTTTGCAATGATGCCATCTGCCATGTTGTGATGTAATCAGAGCTCCCTCCCAATGCAAACAGATGGAGCCTCCTAATCTTAAACTTTGTCTCCCAAACTGTGAGCCAAATAACCTCTTTTCTATATAAAGTACTTAGCTTCAACTACTTTAACAGCACAAAATGGGCCAAGATAATATCCAATACCCTTCACCATACAGTTACTGGGCACCAGACTTTCTCTGCTAAGCATGTTGTACATACGCATAACTCCTGTTTTCACAACTACCTGACAACACAGATTCTGTTATTGTTTCCACGATAAAGAGGAACCAAACAGAATGAGTGAGAAGCCATTGGATCAAGGTCAATCAGTAAGGCTGATTTATATCTACACAGCATGATTCTAGAACCTATGGTTCTAGAACCTTTATATGAGCTTCTGTGCCTGTCAAGTCTCATGATACTGAGTGTCCTGGATTCACTCTACTTAGAATCCTGCTTCAGCCCCACTTGGCATTCCTATTTCCCTGTATTATTTCACACATAGCCCTCATTGCTGCCTGACATACCATAAGATTAAAAAAAATATTTTATTGTAAAGATGCTGTACAGAGGGGTAATGAGTAAGGCAATGAATACATTTCTTTTTTTAAATAAGTTTTTTTTATTGTGAAAATACTGTACAGAGAGGTTACAATCATGTGAGCAAGGTAATAAGTACATTTCTTATCAAGCATTGTTGCCTCCTCCTTTGTTTTTCCCCTACCATCCCTGCCCTCCTATCTCCACAATTAGCATATTTCTTGTCAAGCATTATTACCCCTTCCCTTGTCCTCCCACTATCCCCTCCCTTCCCCACTTCCCTCATTCCTCCCTACCCTACCTGAAGTTGTAAAAGTTCATTTTCAATCTACTGTCTTGTGGGTATTTTTGTTGTAATGGGTCATCCTGTGTCCTTGTTCCAGCATTTTGTTATTCCCCTCCCCCTCCCCAAATTATTCAAATGTATATACAAGACATAGGGTACCAAAATCAAATACAGTGACAACAGGGGATATACCATAGGGGAACGAACATATAAAGGGAACAAAAAAATTACACTAAAAACAACAACAAAGAAAGCCCTCCTGTGTCCATATCTTGGGGTTCATTTCACTTAGCATCATCTTGTATGGCCATATGTACATAGCTTTTGAGCTTTTTTGCTTATCTGATAAAATTATCCTAAATGTATACTAATTATTGCAAATGAGGGAAATCATGGGACCTATATTATTATCTGGCTCTACCAAAATGTAACTCCACAAGAAGACCCTGCCACATATCAGGGTCTCAATAATGCTGTGGAAGGTATCACTACAGATCTACTGGGCCAAAGTTACTGCTTATTCCCAGATCCTCTCTCCCTTGCCTACTTTCTGTGGTAGAGGCCTGCAAAACACAGGCCTTCATTTCCCAGCCCTGGTACCACATAATCAGCTCAGGAGAAGGCTACCAGGGACTTTATTTTTTTCTCTCTTTCTCCCTCTCTCTCTTTCTCCCCCTCTCTCTTTCTTTCTTTCTTCCTTCCTTCCTTTCTTTCTCTCTTTCTGTTCCTTCCTTCCTTTCTTTTTTTCTTTCTTTCTTTCTTTCCTTCCTTCCTTCCTTCCTTCCTTCCTTCCTTCCTTTCTTCCTTTCCTTCTTTCCTTCCTTCCTTTCCTTCCCTTCCTTCCTTCCTTCCTTCCTTCCTTCCTTCCTTCCTTCCTTCCTTCCTTCCTTCCTTCCTTCCTTCCTTCTCTCTTTCTTTCTCTCTCTCTTTCTTTCTTTCTTCTTTTTTCTTTCCTTCTTTCTGTTAACCAGGGAGTTTCCGTAAGACATTTGCTTCTCTGATGGAAGGGAAGAAGTTGGATAGGAGTGAGAACCCTGCAGAATCTACCTCTGCTTCCCACCTTTGAAAATTCACCTGTAAGAACATCTTTCTTGAATTTTTTATTTTATTTACATACCTTTTATAAAATTTTAAAATGGTTTATTGCTTGAAAACTTGCTTTTCTCCACTTACTATGACATCTTGGACTTGTCTCTCATTCTCAGTTCTTCTAGAGGGCAGCTCACTTTGCTGGTGTTTGTTCACTTGTTATGTTCTTTTTTATCAAGCACCTATTAGAACCACACTCACGCAGGACAAATCAGAAACAGTGGTGTGCCCTGGCACTAGGGCAGATGATGGAAAAGGAAAGACTGAGTCTGGTATGAGGAAGGCTCAGAATCTGGGTGGGGAAAAGGGATTTGTGGTCTGCCAGTGACTGGGTGGGTGGCCTCAAGGATCTGGGTGGTTTCTTCCGACTCCTAATGCTTTGATTGCAGACAATGAGCCTAGATTTGCCTTCACCAGGCAACTTCTTGTTGGCAACAATGTGTTGGATGAGGTTCGGGAATACCATGGTGAGTTTTTTTCCTGTGCCTTCTGCATAATGTAAATGTAATTAATCATTTCTATGATGGTTTATAATTTAGTATTTTTCATTTATAGCCATCTAATTAAATTCATTTAAGCTTTATAAGTAGTAACTTTAGCATAGCTCTTTGTACCCCCACTGGTATAGTGCTGAAAACTCATAATAAATACGTCTCAAGGTGGCTACTGCTGTTTTCAAAGTGAATTTCAAAGTCTATTCAAGTGAAAAGTATTATTGTATGACTACAACTTCAATTAGCTATAGAAAAGACCAGAGAAGTATTTCTTATTTCTTTCCACTTAAAACTTTTCAGGCTTTGAAGAATGGGATGGGAGCTGAGATGAGCCTGTGAAAAGCACTTCCCAGGACTGTAGGTGACCTTGGAGGTCAGCACCTGCTTCTCTAACATGGCTTGGCATGCATTTGCAGTGCTCTTAGTTAGGAACAAAGCCACACACATCTTTCTCTGCTTCTCAAACAAAATCTATCTCCAGATAAGTTATGCAGAGCTTGTTTTAATGGTGTACTGCTTATCCCCTTTATGAATGCCTTGTTCACCAAGATGAACAGATTTCCTGTTAATAATCAGAGGAAAAATACTGCACATACAAATTTTAAAAACTTTATTGATAGTCAAAGAAATGCAAATTAAGGCAACAGCAATATGCTATTTTTTCCTACCAAACTGTCAAAGATTTGTATCAATGATTAATGCTCAGAGCTGTTGTGGTTCTGGCAGAAGGCTGCATTGGTATAATCTTTCTGGAAAATAATTGTTTATTAGAAGAATCTGTAGGGCAGATGAGTTTTTTCTTCTTATATTTTTAGGGTGAGTTTGTATAACCTTTGAACAAGAAAGTTTTATTTTAAGGGCTGTATATTAAGGAAAGATAGATCTTCAGCAAATAGGTGGATAAGAGAATTTTCATTTATCTGGTTTCTATTTTCTACAAGAATTTTTGAAAGAGGAAACTTTAAAACACAGACTTCTATTTAAAAATATCGTAAAGGTCATGTACAGAGGGGTTACAGTTACATTATTCAGGTAATGAGTACATTTCCTTTTGAACAGTGTCGTCCCTACCCTCATTCTGTCCCAGTTTTTCCCCTCCTGACTACCCTCCCCTCAAGTTGTATAGTTCATTTCCAACATAGTGTCTAGTGGGTTTTGCTGCTGCATTGGTCCAAACTTTGTCCCACTGTTTCTGTACTTCTCCTTCCCTTCCCCAAATCAGATAAACTTAAATACAAGACAAAGGATATAGAAATAGAAAACAGCAATGGATGGGAATAAATCAAAGAAAAAAGGAAAGAAAAAAAGAAAAAAAGAACCACAAACAGTATAATAAAAAAACCTCTTTTTGTAATTAATTTATTTATTTTTATTGTGAGAATACCATACAGAGGAGTTACAATTACATGGGCAAGATAATGAGTACATTTCTTATCAAACATTGTTGCCTCCTCCTTGTTTCCCCTTACCATCCTAAAAAAAACTCTTTTACTTCCATTTCTTGGAGTTCATTTCAATGAGTATCATTTTATATGATTTTATGCACATAGCTATTGAATCCTTGTGATCCTCTCCTAAGAACATTCTCCTTTGTTCTCTCTGTGTGAATGTTTAATTAATCATGTCCAGGTGTAATTATTTGCTTTTTACTGCCCATTGGGTTTACTTATAGATTTATAGGTACATTTTAGTTATTACAAATTAGGGAACTCATGTAGCTTATGTTTCTTTGGGTCTGGCTTACTTCACTTAGTATAATTTTTTTCCAAGTCTTTCTATTTCCTTATGAATGGGACAATGTTATTATTTCTGATGGAAAAATGGAATTCCATTGTGTATATATACCACATTTTCTTGACCCATTCATCTACTGAGGGGCATCTGGGTTGATTCCATATCTTGGCTATGGTAAACAATGCTGCAATGAACATGGTTGTGCTGATGGCTTTAGTGTAGCCTAGTTTGTGGTCAGTTGGATAGATGCCTAGAAGTGGGATTGCTGGGACATAGGGAAGCTCTATGTTTAGTCTTTAGAGGAACCTCCACATTGTTTTCCAGAGTGGTTGAACAAGTTTACATTCCCACCAACAGTGTAGTAGCATTCCCTTTTGGCTACATCCCTGCCATCATTTGTTATTGTTAGTTCTCTTGATAATGGCCATTCTAACTGGGGTGAGGTGGAATCTCAATGTTTTTTTTAAAATTTAATTTAATTTATTTTATTTATTTTTTAATTGTGAGAATACCGTACAGAGGAGTTACGATTACATGGGCAAGATAATGAGTACATTTTTTATCAAGCATTGTTGCCTCCTCTTTGTTTCCCCTTCCCATCCCTTCCCATACTCCTCCTGTCCCCCGACCCGATTTTCCCCCCACCCCCCACCAAAGTTGTTAAATTCGTTTTTTGACATATCGACTTGTACATCTCATTGTTGCAATGGGTCCACCTGTATCCCTAGTTAAATGATTTGTTTCTTTCCCTTCCTCTCCACAAATTATACCAACATCAAATTTTGCATTTCTTTTACGGCCAGAGATGTCAAACATCTCTTCATGTGTCTATTGGCCATTCTTATTTCTTCTTTGGAGAAGTCTCTCTTTGAATCTTTAGCCCATTTATTAATTGGGTTATTATTTCTTTGAGGATTTATTTTTAGAAGGTTCAATTTTGTTTCTTATGTAAAACATTTATTACAAGTTAGTTACTTTATGCAGTAGTTTCCCTCCTGAAGACTTGTGATAACCACCTCTTAAATCTGTAAATAATGTTATCAAATCTTTGAAATCTCACAAAATTATATTTTAAAATCCACTCTGAATATCAAGACTGAAAGAATATCACATTTCCTAAACCCAAATATTTTGCAGGTGTACCAAAAAAGAAAAAAGAAAATGAAAACAAACAACTACAGATGCTTCGTCAAGGGACTAATGTTACCTGAGCAGTCAAAAATAAAATAGCCAGGCACCCATGGCTCATATCTGTAATGCTAGCTACTCAGGAGGCTGAGATCTATGGATTGCTGTTTGAAGTTAGCCTGGGCAGGAAAGTCTGTGAGACTCTTAATCTCCAATTAACCACCAGAAAACCAGAAGTGGTGCTGTGGCTCAAGTGGTAGAGCACTAACCTTGAGCTGAAGAGCTCAGGGACAGTGCCCAAGCCCAAAGTTCAAACCCCATGACCAACAACAACAACAAAAAGACAAAACGCCAAATTATTAGCATTAATTTAATACAGTTATAAACTTCAGTAGTCACTTTGTCATTGACAATGATTGCTTAAGCTCAGGGTGAGTGCCCTGAGAGCTGGTAGTAGAAGCTGCAGAACAATGTCTCCTCCTCTCTGCACCTATGCTGCCAGCCCCCACTTGTGCATGACTCTGCATGTACTCTGTATATGTGTCATTTAGAAATCTTTCTCACAACACAAACCTCTCTATTAAGCAGAAATACAGGGAACAAGAACAGAGGTTTAATTTTTTTGAGCTCTGAATATTTTAGATATGAGACCCTTGTCTGATGCATAGCTAGCAAAGATCGTCTCCCATTCTGTGGGATTTTTATTTATCTTCTTAGTCATGTCCTTTGCCATGCAGAAACTCTTCAGTTTGATGCAATCCCATTTATCTACTCTTTCTTTGATTTGTTGTGATTCTGGATCTTTACTTAGGAAGTTTAGTCCTGTGCAAAGGAGCCTTAGTGTTTCCTTTATCTCTTCTTGTTTTCAGGATATCTGGTCTTACACTGAGTTCTTTGATCCATTTGGAATTGATTCTGGTACAGTGTGATATACAAGGATCTAATTTCAGTCTTGTGCAAATGTATAGCACCATTTGTTGAAGAGGCTGTCTTTCTTCCATCCTGTGTTTTTTGCTCCCTTATCAAATATTAAGAGGCTGTAAGTCTGTGGGTTCATTTTTGAGTCTTTGATTCTATTCTATTGGTCCTAAGGCATATTCTTGTGTCAGTACCAAAGCTGTTTTTTTTATTACTACAGCTTTGTAATAGAGCACAACCTTCTTTTCTACATCATCTTGTGCATACCACTTCATTTTAATTTCCCCAAAGGAGTAATGTTGGAAGTGCCAGGTAAGCTCTTTTAAGAACTATGTGGATGGTCAGAGATTGTTCCTTGTAGTTGGACCAGAGAGGATACATATTAGCTCTTGTTGTCCTTGGTTACTAGAGTTCATTTCTGTAGACTATGACACTAGATTCTGTTTGCTATGTGAAGTAGGGAGAGGTGGCTTATTGGTCCAGCAGTCCCAAGAGTAACTGGCTGCAGTGAGGAGGGAAGGCATGCTCACTTCCCATTAGCAGTATGCTTGGGGAGTAGGCAGAGCTGGCTTTCCCCACTGGCTTAATCCCACTTCAGTGGGAGCCAAAAAAATGGTATAGTTCCTCTTTCTGACTTCACAGGTAACTTATATTCTCCAGAAACCTGAGCCCATTGACATTCAAACTTAGTAGAATTAGTACTTAGGAAAAGTTTGATGAAGTCATCCAGTATCCAGTGTGAATGTTACTGACTTCACTAGTCTTCTAAGAGCCCATTTGGGGATATGAATAAGGAAATTCACTACTGGAGGTCAAGTCAGACCTTTCACTTACTCTGGTAGTAGAGTGCTTCCTAATTAATCCAGTGGTTAGGTTTTGACATCATTAACAGTGAAGGAGAGAGGAAGGAGGGTGGAAGGAGAGAGGGCAGGCATATGACAGCTACCTTGTCCTTTGGCAAAGAAACTTGCCATCAGCATAGAAAGCATCAAGGCCATGATGAGCAATGGATTCTTCAGTGGTGGAGAAAACACTCAGTCCCAGTCCTCAGAAATCAAGCTGGTCCTCTTCCCACCAGTGACTCAGTCCCTTGTTTTATGGTATAGAGAATTAATGCAAGAGTATTAAGGCTCTGGCCAGCATTGGTCCCACCTGTGTACATGGTGCTTGGAATGCTGGTAGCAATGGCAGTCAGTTTACTAAAATATCAGCCCACAGCCTATCCTCATTTATTATGTTTGTAATCCTAGTGATACTGAAAAGCTGCAATGTGTGGATCAGCTGCTTTTTCTCTATGGTTCTAAAGAATGAGTCCATGGACACAGAGGGAGAAATAAAGTGGCAAAGGTTTATTGAAGAAAAAGTTAAGCAGAGCTCTCACTAGATGGGGGGTGGGGTGTCACATGGGAAGGCACTGCTTAGGATGCATTATTTAGGGGTTAATAAATTGTTTCTAGGAGAGAGCTACCTGACTCAAGATCACTGGACAGCCTGCAGACCATATCAGTCCTCAGAGGATGGTTCATGGAGTGATGGGATGGTTAGTGGTAATGAGTGGGTTGAAGTGTTAGCGATGTAGCCACAATATTGATGGCAGTGGCTTGGCAGTGGTGGCCGTGTTTCTGATGGCAGTAGTGGTTTGGAGTTCTTGTTGGCAGCAGTAGTGGGAGTGATGAAGCTGGGAATGATAGAATTAGCAATGGCAGGGCGGTGGCTGCTGGTGATAAGTAAAAGATACAGTATGGTGGAACAGTGATGGGTGGTGCAGATGATCCTGAGCCTGGTAGTTAAGACCAAAAATCAGATTTAGGAAATACAAAAGCAATGATTCTTGTTATTTTTCAGTATTTCTTTCTTTTATTCTTCCTCCTCATCTCTTAACCTCTCATATGCTTGGTGTCACAGATACCTGCTTTCATCGAGGAGTTCTCTTTTGTTTTGGTCTGGTTATTATGTCTAGAATAAAAGTATGTTTTATTAGGATGGCAGGCCATATATCTTTGCTTTGCTTTAGAAATCCTGAACATGTTCTTTTGTTATTGAACAAATGCCTGCATCCTATAAAAATGCAGTCTTTTCAGAGCAAGGCTCTTAAATCTTCAGGAGTCCTTTTCAGTGTGGGCTTCATTGTATGTGGCCTAACAAGCTGTGGTTAAAAGACATCCAGAATGGAGAAACTGATCACAACCATAATAACAAACCAGGAGATGTTGTTGATTTCCCTTTACCATTTTGTCTTCAGCCCGTTTATCTCCTATGGAATGAATCCAGTTTTTGTCACCTGTCATCTTTAATACCAGGGAAAATTCAATAAGAATTGTCACTTTGTGTGTTTTTGAAGACACTGTTAGGTATGGTAATATTGTCAGAACAATTGCTAATATTATGTTTGCATTTAATCTCTGGTTGCTGTCTTGGTCAGTTGTGGGCTTTTTCCTCTTTTCCTGTGTAAGAGAGCACATTGATGTCATGTTGATCGTATTTCTAGGCTGCCATGGGGCTGAGAGAAGAGTTAATAGACAGGATGAAAGAATAATGAGCCAAAGCAATGTTCATAGCTTGGGGAGCCAGGTCAAGTCAAACAACCTGGTGCATAATGGAGCTAAATGGGAAGTTCAGCACTTGGGTGCACTCACAAAGATCCATAAGAACAGCAGGTAAGAAACTTGGGCCTGAGATCCTGAGACAGAGTTGTGAGTTGTAGCAAACTGAAACTCAAGGTAGGAGATGGCTGCTAGGAAAGTGAAATATTCTTCGTGGCAGACTTTGCTGGGTTGTGTTTGACTTGCCTGGGCGAACAATCGGCTGTATGGAGGAAAGATATCAAAATGATGGGGCTCAGTTAGGAACTTTAAATGTCCTCTTAGTCTATGAATGTCAGCCAGGAATCTAGACACTTGGTGCTGTGGTGAGTTTTTCTTGATTAAAATATAATTTACAGAATTTGATCAAATATGTATTATATAACATATATTATATATTATAAAATATATTATAATTTACAGAATATGATCAAAACAGCATTGTGTTATAGTACAAGATTCTGAAAGGAGCCCTCTCAAGGGTAAGAAATAGTGGCTTAACAGTATCATCCAAGCACAATGTCCTTCAGAGTTTACTTTGGGCATCCTTGGCCTATTGGCTTCTCATCCATAAGTTTATCAGCACATGGTGCTAGAGATGATTACTCTAACTCCAAGCATCTCTCTCTCTCACTCACTCACACACATACACACACAGCAAAGACAAGTAAAAATTAAAGGGACTGGGTCTCTTCTCATGTATACTTAAAAAAAAATCAGGAATCATAAGCTTTTCCAAGTCAGGCACCGGTGGCTCACGCCTATAATCCTAGCTACTCAGGAAGCTGAGCTCTGAGGATCTCGGTTCAAAGCCAGCCCGGGCAGGAAAGTTCGTGAGACTCTTATCTCCAATAAACCACTAGAAAACCGGAAGGGGCACTGTGGCTCAAGTGGTAGAGTGCTCACCTTGAGCTGAAGAGCACAGGGATAGCACCCAGGCCCAGAGTTCAAGCCCCACGATCCACCAAAAAAAAAGTTTTTCCAGAACTTTCTTAATAGTTATCCTATTGTATCTCATTAGTTTTGTGTCATAGGGGTCACCACTTTGGCTCTTCAGTTTCAATGACTAATTATATCTTTTTCATGATGACAAACCCAGCAATGTCTTTCTCAGAAGTAGGAATGAGTGGGTAGATATTACATGGGTGGACAAGTGAATTCACTCAGAAGTGAATATGCCCAGAGGCATATGCTTACTTTAAAACATGAGACTACATGTTATATTGAAGAGAGTTTGCTTATGAGGCTCCAGAAGCAACACTAGTGCAAATATAGTATCAATTGGTAGGAGTTACAAAGAAGTCAGTTTGGGATTCTACTTGAATTAGGATACTCTGATAAGTGTATGTATACAGAAATTCAAAGTGGAACTCAGTGGAGGGGTGAAGTGGGATTAGTGTACATTTGGTAGGGGCAGAGTAAAGGACCCCTATTGGTTGGGAGATGTGAAGAGGGCAGACATTTACACTGACCTGTGAAGTTCCTTCCAACCTAGAGAGCCTGTGATTCCAGTAATTAGTTTTGACTGTTCATTAGATAATTATGCTAATTGGGGTAATGTTTATACTAATCAAGGTATAATTTCTAGTTGAATAGTGTTTTTTTTTTTATCTTTAGAATCATTGCATGAGATACAGTTTACCTTAGACCTGGGTCTAGGCTTTTTTTTTTATTTATTTTTGTTTTTTTTTATCTTTAGAATCATTGCATGAGATACAGTTTACCTTAGACCTGGGTCTAGGCTTTGTTTATAACTAGTTTTACAAGAACAAGCAAGGAGGTAGTTATTCTTTCAGAGTTAAGTTATGGATAGGGCACATACGCCATTAACTGGCATGTTAAATGCTAATTAGCTTGGCCCCATGAATGTTGTTAGACTTGTCACATTGAGGCAGAGTATAGCTGGACAGTGCCACCTTCTTGTGCTGTGATATTTTGTAGTCAACAAGAATATGAAGGAGAAAGGAGTGGCAGCCACCCGAGGAAGAGAACTTACTCAGTTCCCTCCAAAGAAGACATTTCTAGTGGGCTCTAGTGTTCATGTCGAACACAATTTCTAACCTAAGGTCTCTAAAATTTTCTTGGACAGCACTCTCAATTTTCTTCTTGTCATTTAGTATAATGGAAGGAAAGGACTTGGGATAGACACCTTTTCTCTTCCTCTTTATATACTGCCACTTCCTGCTACGGTCCCAACAGTCCAGTTTACACTACAGACTCTTGCCCTTCATGGCTGGCAGGACCAAGCGTATCCATCTGAATTCCATCGGGAATTTGGAATTGGAACATGGAGAACCTAATTACTCAGTTTCTGTTAGATATATGGTCCTAAGAACAGTGTGGCTGCCACCTTCTTCCATGGTTTTAGAGAAGTCTTCTCAAAGAGAAGCAAGAGAAAGACCAGGTAGCCTAAGTCCTTAGACTTATCCTCCTGGGTCTGGCCTCATCTGTTCTTGGGTCTAGCTCTTTTCAAGGCTCCTAGACACTTCTTACCATCTCAATGTGTATCACACCCCTGAGTCTATCCTGTAACTCTTTCCCTAGTTGTTTAAGCTGTTTGCATGGATTTTGTTGCTTAGGGGGTTTTGTTATTTATGTTCTACCCTTAGAAAGGCTTAATAGAAAGCTGATAGGAATTGCATTTTCCATGTATAAAATCATATTCCCATTGTAATAATGAAGAGCACAGAAATGCGTGCCTTTAAATGTGGCAATTCCCACATTAATCATCCTTATAGATGATTAGCTCTCAGTGGTTTGGAAGCAGGGAGGAAATTATATGAGCAGATGCAAGCCAGCCTTTACTAGGCCTCTTACCGTGGACCACACAAAAGGCTTATTCTAAGCCCTTGCCTGTATTTAATCCTTTCCTGAGGCTAGGAGGTGGGGCTAGCACTATCATTCTGAAGATGAGTTAACTAAGAGATTCAGAGGTCAAGGGGAGAAGCAGGGTTTGAATCTAGGCAATCAGCTCCAACTGTGGACTCTTAACCCACCATGCGGTGCAGCCTCTCATTTTATTACTGTCATTGATTATATTTGTCTTCTGTTGCTGCACAAATAACTGCAAATTTAGAGGCTTAAAAAGCAACACCCATATGCTATCTCAAAGCTTCTCTGGGTCAGAGTCTAGCCCAGCTCCCTGAATTCTTTGCCTTGGGGTATCTCACAAGTCCACAATCAAGGTGCTGGCAGGGCTAAGGATTCATCTGAGAGTTGAGGGAAGATTTGCTTCCAAACTCATGCAGTTGTTGGGGGAATTTGGTTTCTCCTATGCTATTGGGCTGTTAACCTCAGATGCTCATGACTATTCAAAAGAGCCTAAAACAGGGATCCCTTAAACCTCTGTTTTATAAGCCACTTCACAGAGCAGCTTTCAACACTGTGCCTGGCCTCATCAAAGCCAGAGAAACTGCCAGAAAGATGGAAGTCACTCTGATACAACCTGATTACAAAGTATTGTCGTCTCACTTTGGCAAAGCAAGTCCTTAGCCCAGTCTATACTCAAGATAAGGCCAAAGCTAGGGAACACTTGGACTTGGCCTTAAGAGTCTGCTCACAAAACTTCTCTTCTTTTTAACATACACATATTTGAGTGAATACTTAGGCTTGAATTCAGCCTAGGCACTGTCTTTTAACTTTTTTCTCAAGATTGGCCCTCTATCACTTGAACCATAGCCCCACTTCTGGATTTTCTGGTCTTCCTTCCCCAGGATAGCTTTAAACTGCAGTCCTCAGATCTCAGCTTCCTGAGTAGCTAGGATTACTGATATAAGTCACCATGCCCAACTAACTTAAAAAAATGGCCCTCTGATAAAGGCTGGATTGGAGCATTGGCCTTGAGTAAGGTTACATGTCACTTTGAATTGGAGACATGCAGGTTTATAGTTGTGGCCCAACCCACTGTTCTGGATGCAGCAGAAAGGGCTGTTCTAGAAAGAGAGGCTGGGGTCTGTCCTCTACCACTTACTTGCCTATCAGAGACTAGAAGATCAGAGAAGGGCCTGCAAGATGGTGTGAGTACCTGCCAGACCTGGAATAGGCAGCCTGAGACCTTGGAGGTCTTGATCACTTTTTCCCACTTTCCTTTAGAACGTAATCGTTTAGGGGGGATGGCTACTGTTCTGGAGAGGCCGAGTCAGGGATGGACAGTGATGGAAAGCATTTACAGCAGCATTCTGCCCACTCCTGTGCACGGAAAGGAGGAAGGTTCTCAATGTCCCATGTCCTCCAGAGAGGTTTGCAGCTCACTTTTGTTATTATACCATCTATTTGGAATATTGCTCTGTCAGAGCATAGAGATAGAAGCCACTCTTAGTACTCCAGCATGTAGGAGGCCTGATGTAAGTTCATCTCTACATCTATCTCCCAAAGCTACCACTTCTGTTTGAAATTATTAGCTTAGGGACCCAAGAGCCGGCCTGGTTGTGTAGTGCTATCATGGGTATGTGTGCTCTTAATTAAACCTCCTGAAAATAGTCTTTGTGCATTTGATACTTGTGCACTTCCCAATGAATGTCTTGTTACATGGGCCTTCTGAGACTGTCCATGAACAGGATGTTCCAAGATTTTTCTGCAGAGGGAGCAGCACAAGGTCTATGACTCCACAGGGGTGCAGAATAGTCTGTACTGGATAGGTCCTGTGCCTGGAGACCTGGGTAACTCCCTGTTGTCACTCACCTTCCATCCAGCATAAGGAGACACTACCTCCTTCCAAGCAGCCTTACTTGCTGCCCTTACCCTTACATATGTGAGTATTCATAGTCAGCTTTCTCTTTCCTGGCACCCCTGCAAACAATGATGGCTGTTTTATGTGTGTGCTTCCAATCAAAGGCTCTCTTTGTTTTATTTGGGCTTTTAATAAACCTTTCCTCACTTGCCTTCTCTTCCCAATAATATTTGAAATCAGTGTTTAGTCTGGTTGTACACATCTATACTCCCAGGTACATTGGATGTACAGGTAGGCAGATCTTGGCCTGAGGCTAGTCCTGGGCATAAATTCAAGACTCTATCTGAAAAATAACTAAACAAGAAGGGCTGGCATATGGCAAATGGCAGAACACTTGTCTAGCAAGCACAAGACCCTGGGTTCATACTCTAGTACTATTAAAATATTAAAAATCTGAAATCATATACTGGGACTTCTGCAGTGACCGGATCCCTTGTATGGCTCTCCTTAAAAGCATCTGTATTTTATCTTCCTTTTGGCAATAGGTTATTATTTATTGAGGTTATAGGCCCGTGTAACCAGTCCTGTTCTAAGTGCTTTGTTGGAAAGAGCTCCTTGAAGGTCCACCACATCCAGCTCTTCTAGAGATTTTTGCCATTCCCATTTTACAGAGGAGGAAACTGAGGTTGAGAAATGCCCTACCTGAGGTTCCTGATCAAGAAAATGGCTGAATCTGCTGAGAAAAGCCCCATCCCTAAGACATCTATCCAGAGAGCTGGCTGTTCCTCTCCTCTGTAGGTGATCCAGAGTGTCATTAAGATCAAGGTAACCAGAATCTCAGAAGGATCAGGAGAAATTGGAGAGAATCCAGGGAAGGTCCTAGAAAGGGATTAATAGAATAAGAGTAAGATGGTAGAAAAGCTCAGAGGAATAAGAGTAATTTAATCTGGAGAAATAAATTCCAGGTGTGACATTAATGGCATTCTACTGATGATGTCACGGCCATCAATTAAAATATTTCTGCAAATAGGAGCGATTCTTCTTGTTTTATTACACAGCATCAAATAAGTGATCTAATTATTGTTTTATTTAATTAATTCAATGAATATATAATAAGCAGTCCCCCATGGCCATTATTCATAGTGTACAAGATAAGCAAGGAACAGAGGAGTCTGGGAGAACTCATATTATATAGCAGGGGAGGAGAGGAGAGAGGGTAAATGAGGTAAATGAAGAAAAGACATAGGAACAGGTTGTTACATGCAATGATAAATGCTGTGAGGACACCAAGCCAAGAAAATGGGTGGGCAGGCCAATGATTACAGGTGGGCTTCCATAGAAAGAGCCATTGGAACTGAGACCTTAAAGCTGCATGAAACTCTGGGGGCTCACGCCTGTAATCCTAGCTACTCAGGAGGCTGAGATCTGAGGATCGCGGTTCAAAGCCAGCCCGGGCAGGAGAGACCGTGAGACTCCTATCTCCAATAAACCACCAGAAAACCGGAAGTGGCGCTGTAGCTCAAGTGGTAGAGCGCTCGCCTTGAGCTGAAGAGCTGAGGGACAGCGCCCAGGCTCAGAGTTCAAGCCCCACGACCGACAAAAAAAAAAAAAAAAAAAAGAATAGTTTGGGAAGAGGGAATCTCAAATAGGAATGAGTTTGGAAAATACATAGGTCAGAAAGCAGGAGATGGAAGATTAAGATGGAAGATTTAGGCCTGGGGGAAGTTTCTGGACAGAGCAGCTGCCAGTCCGTGGCCAGTGAGTTGCAGGAGGTTAGAATGAGAGGACTCATGAGATGTTGTGGCAGCTACGACTTGCATTTGGGGTGGGGAAGGTGGACAGAAGGTGACCTTTTGGGTCTATGTTGTATCATTAGAACAGACAGGAAATAATGACTAGATGTAGGGAAGGAGTAGAGGTAAGGGGAAGACTCAAAAGTGATTATTGGGTTTTCGGAAAGAAGCATCCAATTTTAATCCTGTTATTTTACTGGGAGGAGGAAGTTTTAGAAGAACCATCCTAGAGACTCCCTAGCTGATACTCAGAGGCCATCAACTCTATGTAACATTTTGGTTCTCTGCTTATTTTTTTCTAGGGAGAAGATCCAACTCTTCATCTGTTCCTCAGAAGGGAAAAACTCCCCCTCACCACCTCCCAGCAATAGAAAGGCTGTGTGGGATGCAAGCCAAACTCTCCTCACCCCACTTCATTTGGAAGCAGAGGAATGGAAGCTCCAACAAGACCTCGCAGGAGGTCACATCATAGGTTCTTGGCAGAAAGAATCTTAAGCCATCTCCTTCCCCAGCCAGGTCTCTGTATGCTAGATGATCTATTTCAGGGAAAGGGGGCAAAACGTGGAAAGGCCACAGATCCACTCTTAGTAATCTGGAAAAAGATGGTATTTCTTTTTTTTTTGGGGGGGGGGTCCGGTCGTGGGGCCTGAACTCTGGGCCTGGGCGCTGTCTCTCAGCTCTTCAGCTCAAGGCTAGCGCTCTACCACTTGAGCCACAGTGCCACTTCCGGCTTTTTTCTTTTTGCTTATGTGGTGCTGAGGAATCGAACCCAGGGCCTCATGCATGGAAGGCAAGCACTCTACCACTGAGCCACCTTCCCAGCCCAAAAGATGGTATTTCTTTCTAGTTAGAGGGTAGTTCTCTGAAGTGATGGCCTCAGCTCACAGTGCCCATTTAAATAGGTCTGTTTCTAAGAAAGCTCCCCAATATTGGAATGTTTATGATATGCAAGTAAGACCAGGTGTGCCTGGAAGTGAAAAGAGGCAGCAGTGAGGTATGTGTGTTGATCTATTTTGGGGTGCAAATCACCAAGGTTTGAGGCCTGTGGGAGGGTGGGAAGCTTCTGCTAGAAACATGCTCTTAAATATTTTCTCTATAAGTCCTGAATTATAGCCAGTCAGATCTTGAAAATAAAAATTTTAATCATCATTATATCTTCACCAGGATGCACTTTTTAAAACCAGAGGTCGGAGCATTAAATAAGCTGAGGGGGGAATGAATGTTTCCTCTCAGTTTTGGCTTTCCATGCTTCATGCTTTTTCTGGATCAGACTTTGAAGGTCAACTACAGGAAATGTAAGAAAGAAAAGAAGTTCTCTTTAAAAGATAGCAATATGAAGACAAAACCCCAATGTTCTATATGTAGATAATGAAAATAGAGAGCTCTTCTCAGAAATTTTCAAATCAAATTTTAGCCTGGTGAGCAAATACATGACAATCTTACAATCACAGTGTCCCTAGCTAGAGACTTAAGGTGATAGGTGAGAATTTAGACAGTATCTGTAGCTCTGTTGTGTGGGGAATAGTTACCTGGCTCAATCTGCCACAATCTGCAACTAGCCCCTATGGTCTGGCATATCTTCAGTTAAAGCCAGGACAGAGCGTAGCTTCTCCAGATGTCCTTGTCTATATTGAGGTAGGTAATTTGTCTCAAAGAGGCCATTATGGAAAAGAACATGTGTTATTTGGGAAATGTTATCACAGGCAACCAGGAATCTACTTATCAAGTTGGTTGGCTGACTGAGTGTTTGGCAAAGATCTGATGGAATGAGCCATTCCAGGAATACATTTTGGTGAGTTAAGAAAGGGTGAGATTGGGTGCTGCCTGGGGTAGGGAAACTTCTGCAGCAAGCAAGACTGTTGTGGGTATTGGAAGTGCTGGGAGTGGTCCAGTCCTTGGTTTTGAAAACAGCTTAGTTTTGTTTTTTATTATGAAGACACAGAAGGTGGAGGTCAGATAGTTCTTTAGGGTTGGAGAACAGCTGGCCTATGTGCCATGAAATCATTAAATTCCTAATGCATCAGACATACATGCTTCTTGTTGGCTGCCTGAGGCTCCATCTGCCTGTATTGATGATTTTGTATGGCCCACAATGATGTTATAATATCCAAATGGCTCAAACCAGTAAAAATAAATAAATAAACAAATAAACAAAGGCTTCCCATGTCTGGAGGTTTGAGGAATGATAGTTATGGCCCAAGGAGTATGATTTGGAAGCCGTTTAAATGATCATTTGAGCTTTCACAGTAGGTGGTATCCACCAGGCGTGGACTATCCAGTTTCCATTTTGGCATTTTAGAAGTGAGAGTTTTTCTTTGGGTTTACTAGGGTTTGAGCTTACGATTTTATGCTTGCTAGCCAATATTGTAACACTTGAGCCATGCCCTCAGGCCTCTATTTTTCCATTTTTAGCTTAGCTTCCTAAGCTTTAGCCAAAGCTCTGATGACTTTGAACTACATTCTAGGAGTGAATTTTTTGTTCTGTGAAAGTGAATTCATCTCTACATGGAGACCAGCTTTTGCCTTCAGAGCTTTGTACAGGTTGCTATGGTAGTAGGGTTGGTTTTAGTGCCTTAATCTCCCCCAAATTGGGAAAATACACAATACTGTCAGAAGTTTTCCTACTAGTTACTCCTGGAAAATTTTAGGTATACCTGGTATTTCAGTAGAGAATAGTGATAAGAGAGGAGGAATCTAGTGCTTGTGGAGTATTTGGAATGGACGGATAAATAAAGTAGAGCTCAGAGAGTAAAACTGCTTGCCCAGTTTAGAAACAGATGGAACTAATATTTAAACTTAGGCCTCTCTGTTAACAACAGCCACCACATTGCTATTCTACCATGCTTGATAAGAGCAAGCTTTGGCAGGCTGAGAGGTATAGTGGATGCAAGGTAGAAAGGAGTTAATAGTATGTGGGAAAGTCAGGTGTCCTTCCTTTCTTACTTTTATGTCTGTCCAAATACAGAATGAAACCAGCCATCTCAATGTTTGTTTGACCAGCGTAGAGCCTTTCAGCATTCTGGCAATAGTTAGATGTGAGTTGGGTTTGCTTTAGTATCGAAGATTGACCAGGTGGCCACGAATTTGTTTTCTCTTCCTAGGCACACAGTTAAATTGTATTTACCAGCTTCATTGCATCTGTGCAGGCCACGTGACTAAGTTCTCACCAATGAATGCAAGGACATATTGATGTGTCATTTTGAAGCTAAGGCAGCTGAGAGCAGTTATGCCTCATCCAACTCACTTTACCCCTTCTATAACCTTGGAGATTATGTCATGAGGATATCAACATCCCCAAGATGAAAGAGGCTTGGATTCCTGAGCCAGTTCTGATGGAGAACTTGCAAGGGGCCTGCCCAATCAGTACAGGTCTGCATTTGACTTTTCATAAGTCCTAAGAACAACTTAGTGTTAAGGTGTGGAATTTGAAATTATTTATTTTAGCAACTAATATTAATTGCCCTCACTGATAAAGGTCCATTTCTAATTCTGAGAGGAAAAATATCCTTCTTAGCCTTAAGCTACAGAGGATGAATAAGTAATGTAAGGCTGACTAATCAGAATATTGCAACCAACACCATCACCACTACCATGACCATCACCACAGCCATTGGTTTAGTTATGGGCATGTAAGTCAATCAGTGTCTTTGGAGAAGGCAGCTTTCTACTGGATTTAAAGCACATGATCAGGATTGCAAATGTTGAACAATATTTCAGTCTTAAATTATGCAACTTTGCCAAGAGAGAGTCAGAGTGAGATCTTCAGGCACCATGTAAGACCCTAGGTTCAACTATCATTGAAGCTAGATTTTTCCCCAGGACATTTCAGTCACTGGAGAAACAATAAATTCTCTTCCTCCTTTGATTAAGTCATTATGGGACAGATTTGTCATTTGTCATGAAAAGAGTATTAACTTATGTAGCAGTAAAGATGAGGAAAAATGGAATGAAGACAACAAAAATAGTTGTAAGCCAAATTCAGAAGGGATGAATAAAGGGCAAAGTTACATAATTTGAGACTAAAATATCAAATTGGCTGGACAATAAGAAATTAATTGCCCCATAAAACTGAGAATGCCAGAAGATCTGAAGTTAGGTCATTCTTGACCCAGATAGTAAGATGAAGTCTGAAATAATCTCTAACGAGTCTTTAGATTTTCCTCACCCAGCAGCATCTTTATCTACTGGCCTACTAGCTTTTCTTTAACAGCAGTGAAGTAGCCACAGAGTTCCAGGCTTTTTACCGTGGTCTAGAGAGAGTCCTTTGTTCTAGCTTTTTCAGAGGAAGAAAAAAATCTTCTCTTTGCCAGAAAATGTTTAGTTATTCTTCCTCTGCCCTGTCTCACAATAGCCAAAGGGTCAAAGGATAGGCACTGTTGTCTTATTTCAATCAGAGCTCACATGGGGATGCGTGTTTCAACTTCACCTACAGCATATGGCTGGATAGGCAAGAGAATGGTTTCCCAAAGAAAATATGGGGCAATTGTTTCCAGGATGAAGGTGAATGAATGGTGGACAGCAGAAGTTTATTTGCTGTAGTAGCACTGGATATAGTCCCACATCACTTACTTGAAGAAGCATTTATTTAACTTTAACATGAATGAACTGGTCTCTAAGGGGCACAGTAAACCTGAGAAAAACAGTAAAGAAGGATTTCTTGTAAAAGTAACTGGTTTCAACAGTAAGCCTGTATAGTTTAGTGATTTAACACAACCCATGTTATTTCTTGCTCTGATAACCCAGTTGTCTGGCAGGTGATTTCTCCTTCTCATTCAGAGATGCAGGGTTTTTCTTCTTCTGTATTATGTCTTAGACAAAAGGCTCACAGTACTGTACTTCTAAGCAAGGGTAAGAAAAAGAGTTAAACATAACCTGGAGGAAGTTTATGTAGGCCAAGTCTAGAAGTGATACATATCACTGCTGCTTCCATTCCATTAAGCAAAACTTCATCTCAAGGGTATATCTTAACTGCAAGGGAATCTGGGACATGTAGTCAGGAGGAAAAAGAAAATGAAAACTTAGAAGGAAGGAAAAATTAAAAAAGGAAGACAGTGGAAGAAACTTAATTTACCTAGAGCATGTTCTGGCAAAGAACATTTTTACCTAAATCAAAATTCATGGGGCTGGGGATGTACCTCAGTGGTAGAATATTTGTCTGGCATGAGCTAAGTCCTGGCTTTAATCTCTAGTACTGCTAAAACAATTATATAAAATATGAATACAACAGTAGGTCAAAATAGCTACAGATTTCATAGCATATGTGTGTTATCAATAAAACCTGGAAACTTGATCTGTAGAGAACGGATGTGTATAGCCATTCTATATGATTTGATGTAATAATGATTTGACATGAAATCTAGGAACTGATGAAGCTTAGAACGTATTTGGAATACTTCCTGTTGAATCTCGGGAATTTTTTCAAATCCATTAGGTGTATAAGGGGATTTCATTTTGGCATATACATATATGCAGACAATGTACCTTGGTCAGACTCATCCACTTAAAGATCTTTTTCACTCCCATGCTCCTGGATTGGAAAGATCAACATCGTGAAAATGGCAATGCTTTCCAAGGCTATCTACAAATTCAATGCGATACCTATCAAAATTCCAACCTCATTCTTTAAGGAAATAGAAGAGGCAATCCAAAAATTCATACGGAACAATAAAAGACCCCGAATAGCAAAAAAAAACGATCCTCAACAGAAAGAACACTGCTGGAGGAATATCAATACCAAATTTCAAAATCTACTATAAAGCCATAGTAATCAAAACAGCTTGGTACTGGCACAAGAACAGACCTCAGGACCAATGGAATAGAATTGAAAACCCAGAAATGAACCTACAGACCTATAGCCATCTAATCTTCAATAAGGGAGCTAAAAAAATAGAATGGAAGAAAGACAGCCTCTTCAGTAAATGGTGCTGGCAAAATTGGTTAAGTACTTGTAGAAAACTAAAGCTAGATCCTTATATGTCACCCTGCACCAGAATCAACTCCAAATGGATCAAAGACCTCGGAGTCAAAGCAGACACTCTGAAAACATTACAGGATGGAATAGGAGAAACCCTAGGTCTCCTTGGCACAGGCTGAAATTTTCTTAATAGAGACCCAGAGACACAACAAATGGGATTGCATGAAATTGCAGAGCTTCTGCATGGCAAAGGACATAGCTAGCAAGATCAATAGAAAGCCCACGGATTGGGCTGGGAAGGTGGCTCAGTGGTACAGCGCTTGCCTTGCATGCATGAGGCCCTGGGTTCGATTCCTCAGCACCACATAAGCAAAAAGAAAAAAGCCAGAAGTGGCGCTGTGGCTCAGGTGGTAGAGCGCTAGCCTTGAGCTGAAGAGCTGAAGGACAGCGCCCAGGCCCAGAGTTCAGGCCCCACGACTGGACCAAAAAAAAAAAAAAAAAAAAAAAAGAAAGCCCACGGATTGGGAGAAGATCTTCACTAGCCATACAACAGACAAAGGTCTCATATCTAAAATATACTTGGAACTCAAAAAATTAAATCCCCCAACAACAAATCCTCAACTGCCGAATAAATAAGTGGGCTAAAGACTTAAAGAGAAACTTCTCTGAAGAAGAAAGAAGGATGGCCAATAGACACATAAAGAAATGCTCAACCTCCCTAGCCATAAAAGAAATGCAAATCAAAACAACATTGAGATACCACCTCACTCCAGTTAGAATCGCTAAAATCAAGAACTCTAATAACAACAGATGCTGGAGGGGATGTGGACAGAAGGGAACCTTACTGAATTGTTGGTGGGAGTGTAAAGTTGTTCAACCACTTTGGAAAGTAGTATGGAGGTTCTTCAAAAGAGGAGCTCCCCGATGACCCAACAATCCCACTTTTGGGCATTTACCCATATGGTTTCAAACAAGACCACACTAAAGCTACCAGCACGCCTATGTTTATTGCAGCATTATTTACTATAGGTAAGATATGGAACCAACCCAGCTGCCCCTCAGTAGATGAATGGATCAAGAAAATGTGGTATATATACACAATGGAACTCTATGCCTCCATCAGAAAGAATGACATTGCCCCATTTGTTAGGAAATGGAAAGGATTGGAAAAAATTATATTAAGTGAAGTAAGCCAGCCCAAAGAAACATAGGTCCCATCGTTTCCCTTATTTGCAATATCTAATATATGTCTGAGTCAAGCAGAAAAGGTCAGATAAGGTGATGTTAGGGAAATGAACCCTAAGATATGTATTCAAATTTTTTTCTTTCATGTAATTGTTTCTAACACACTTATAAGATTATTTCTTTTTTGCTTTGTATGTCCCTCCCCCACAGTATAACCCATGCTTTCACTGTATTTGATGTCGGTATAATCTGTGGAGGGGAAGGGGAAAAACAAATTGTTTAACTAGGATACAGGTGGACCCATTGCAACAATGAGATGTACAGTTGTTATGTCAAAAACGAAATTTACAACTTTTGTGCGGGGGCAGGGGGGGGAGGATTGGGTGGGTGGGCGGGGGAGGGGACGATGGGAAGGGATGGGAAGGGGAAACAAAGGAGGAGGCTACAATGCTTAATAAGAAATGTACTCATTATCTTGCCCATGTAATTGTAACTCCTCTGTACAGTATTTTCACAATTAAAAAAAAAGATCTTTATTTTTCAACAACTCTTCTGAGGTCTTATTTATATATATTCTAATGCCACATAGTAGACATATAGTTTCAAAGGTTTCGATAACTGATAGAATCATAATAAAAATTGCCCTCTACAACTAATATATGGTAATTAAAGAAATAGAAAACAATTTTGGTGGTACTAAGTTTGAACTCAGGGCCCTACACTTGCTAGCAGGCTCTAGGCTAGGAGGAGCATATCTCCAGCCTTTTTTTCCCTCTGGTTATTTTAATATAGGGTTTTACTTTTTCCCCAATGCATGCATGGACTACAATCACCTATTCTATGTTTTCCAGAATATCGTCATACTCGTCTTATTCCATTGAGATGGAGTCTCCTAAACTTATTTATTCTTTCTAGTTTGGACTGGTTTGGAACTGTGATCCTACCAATCTCATTCTCTAATGTAGCTGGGATGGCAGAAATGTGCTACATACCCAGCTATTGGTTGAGAAGAGGATACACACACACACACACACACACACACACATATGTGTGTGTGTATATATATATATATATATATATATATATATATATATATGTATATATATATATATATTCCCTGGTTGCCCTTAAATAGTGATCCTCCTAATATTAGCCTTTCAAGTAGTTAAGGTTATAGGTATAGTGTCTAAAATTAAAAAAAATTTGATCAGGAAAAATGTAGATTTATACTATCTTTATACAACGAAAATGTTGAGGTAGTACCTGGAAACTCCTATAAAATAATTTCTTTTGGAGTAAATTAACAATGAGAAATAAATTTTGTCCAAGTCAAATTAGTGTGTTTAACCAGGAAACATGTGACTTCAGTCTTTGAGTAGCAAGTGCACCAGGATGAATTGAAGTAACCTACTCCAATCAATTACATATGTAGTTTAGTACCAAGCGTATCTGGAGTTCATCTCTGTAACTTTCAATCAGCTAACTCGAGTGGGCATTCTCATTTTTAGTCTCTGTAAAAATAAGACTGATAATAGCCTACTAATATCGGAAAACTAAAAGAGATAATGCATGAAAACATTACCATCGCTGCACATAATATGTGCTCAGTATGCATTAGTTATTTTGTTAATTATTAGTCACTAGAAAAGTACTCATTCTCCGAGACTCTCTGGATTTAATATGACATATACTCCTTGAAAGCTTTTCAAGAGAGATTATGTTCAGCTTGACTTCTGCATCTTTCTTCAGTTCACCATCCCATTATTTTTATAAGATATTTTGAATTCCCTGTGGAAGCAAGAACCATAGTAACAAGCTTTCAGCTTCGTTTTGCTTTTGAGATGATCATTAATGGAGTTATTTTGATACGTTTTTTGTGGGTAAGACAGCCCCTAAGCTGTAACTACAAATGCCTTTTCAAAATCCCCTGATATATTTTTCTGTTCAGCTGAACTCTTGTGTCTTTGTTTTCACATGTTTTTGATGAATGGATGATGTTGTCTTTAGATGTTCTCAACCATCCTGGAAATATTAAAATTTCCCCGATGGCTCTCAGAAAGTTGAAAACAAGGAGAGGAAATCTGAGGGAAAAGATATGGCACTCTCTGCTTCCTGAGACACATGTGCACCTGCTAGGAGACTAGTATTAGGGAAATCTACAGTCAGCCTCTGATTATAAAGGTTCTTCTTTAAAGGAGAAAAGAAAAAAAAATCACTTCAAAGAACTCCTGCCTGATTGAGTGGAGAAAAAGTAGCCTCATTGCTTTGATCCTTTCACCGAGAAAAACAACATGAAAGGAAGAGCGAAAACAAGGCTTAAAATGCATGCTTTTGTTGAGAGCATCATTAGGAGTGTTTATTGGCTGCAGCAAACACACATCCCAGCTCTGGAGTGTGCAGTAAGGTTCACTCAATGAAAGCTGGTGCAAGGAGAATGCTTCAACTAGTTCCCAAATGGAAGTTGAGGCAGCTGACTCCATTTCTAGAAGGGGAGCAGGGGCTGTATAAGTTTCAAACCTTCTTGACCTGCAGAGAGTTCAGGATTTAGAATTACACTTGGATTTTTTTTCACAAAAGTCTATTTACCCTTGGTAAACACTGATTCTTTTTTCCCCTGGATGAGAAAATCTCTTGAAAAAGCTGACAAAAAGGCTTTTTTTTGCACATCAGCTTGTTCAAAGCATATGATGAGTTAAGTGCAAACACATCAGGTTCAGATAAATTATATTTTTCCCTTTAAAATACAGAATTGAAAAATTAAAAAATTAAGTCAGTGGGGCAAAGTGACTTAGCAAAAGGGCTCTCCAAATTAGAAATATTGTCAGTAACCAATATTTTCAGAATATGAGCAGAATTTCCTAAACTTCCAAGTTGGTATTTTTCAACTGGTGCACATGGCCTCAGTCCTTCACACGTGACTTGTCAAGTTTTGATTAATGTGTAAAGGCAATTTGTTCTACAGCAAGGAAATTCCTAATGTGGAGACACTGAAAGATAAAATGTAAAACTAGTGGCACAGTTATTGTTTGCTATAAGGAGGTAAAAGGCATCAACTGGTACCAAAGAAAGATTGTGAGACTTGAGGAATGTGAAGACTGTTTCATGAGCCTATAAAGCAGTCAGTCAGGACAGGAAGACATTCTATACAAACAGCTCTGCTGAAAACCATAGGAACCTGGAAACCATTTTCCTCTAGTATGGGTGTCCATTGCCTGGCTCAAGGCGAGAGTAACAGCAGACCATTTACTAATCTGTGTATGAATGAATGAATGAGCCAGCTACACAGTGGCCTAAAACACAGGTTCTGTGGATGAACTCTATCTCCAAAGTAGGCCAGCAAACCAAAGGGCTAAGAACATCTTACCTTCCATCTGCTTCTATAATGTATTCAGTTTCTTGTTTTGTCTCCTCTCTGTCTAGAAGCTCACTGTAGGCAGAGTACATGTCTTTTTTTGGTGTGTGTGTGGGGGTCAATTGTAGGATTTGAACTCAGGGCTTGAGTTCTGATGTTCAAGGCTAGTGGTCTCCCACTTTGAGCCATAGCCCTACTTCTGGTTTTCTGGTGGTTAATTGAAGGTCAGAGTCTAGTGGCCTATTCTGCCTGGACTGGCTTTGAACCATGATCCTCAGCTCTCAGCCTCCTGAGTAGTTAGGATTACAGGTGTGAGCCACCAGTGCCCAGCACAGAGCGCCTTCTTATTCTTTTGTTTTACTTTACATCACCATCACAAAGGATCTAGTACAGGATACATGATCCTAAATGATTTTGAAGCCATGACAAAAATCCATATCATTATCTTCGCTACCTTCATCATCTTCATCACTTTCATCAATGTCTTCATCTTCATTACTTAACTCCTTGTTCCATCAGGGCAGTGTTTTGCTGATGACTAAATACTTCCCTGGTGTGACTCTAATGGAGGAGTAAACTGTGTTCTCTGCCTAATTCAGTTAGGATTTATGGGGGGAAGGGTGGTTTGTTTACATCTTTGGCCTTTGACACTGCTTCTGCAGCATCTCTGGGCATGTCTTTAGGCATAGACAGCTTTAGATGCTATGAGACAGCATAAGCTGACATTTAAATTGAATCTCTAATAATTCAAGCAATAGAGAAAGGAACTAAAGCAAGTTATACTCTTTTTATAATATAGAATACTCTGCTCTGATTCTCTATTAGCTAATGTTTCTAGTGCAGAATGATCCAGTTCTTAAATATATCACCTCAATTTCTCATTGTTCTTCACAAGATCATAAAGAATCACGCATATGAAGATAGTAAGAGCAGCCTTTGCTCTCACTGAGGTCAGTACAAAGCAAAGATATATTTATTTGTAACAGGTCTTGCCTTTCAAAAGAGCCACAGAATGCCTTTATATCATCATTTCTCTTTTTTTCTTGGTTTTTGCAGTATTCTTCCTCTCTCTGGCTTCCTCTGTTAGAAGCACGAAGTGGAGATGCACAGAGTTTATCAGCAAGATCTTTTGTTTTCAGATTACCACCCCCCTTTTTTTCAGTTGTGGGCCTGACGCTGTCCCTCAGCTCTTCAACTCAAGGCTAGCACTCTATCATTTGAGCCACAGCACAACTTCCAGATTTTTCTGCTTATGTGGTGCTGAAGAATCGAACCCAGGGCCTCAAGCATTGTACCACTGAGCCACCTTCCCAGCCCTCAGCCGTGCTGAATAAACTTTGAGAGAATAAATTCATATAACTCAATGACTTTTTTGTTTTATTCTTATATAACTCAAAAATTTTTAAAGAGGAAGAACTGCCTTGAGCCTGATCTGAAGTAAACTTTATGAGCTCTTCTAACATAATCTCAGAATCTTTACCAAACTGTGAAGTTTTACTATTTGTATCATATTATTTAAACATAGATTGTAGAAAACTGAATGGATATAATCTGATGTTTATAGTTCTTACAAAACTATAAAACAAAAACTAAACAATAAAACCAAACAATAAAACCAATAAAAATTGAATGTACATGATTAATATGAAAGATCAGGTGATTTTTTTTCTGGAACTAAATCACTGCTCCAAACAAGGATCTGACGACCATCTTGGTTCTTTGAGAGTGCCTTTGACAAAAATGCAATATGTATTTTAGTAATATGTCCAACTTGGTTCTTTACTAAGGAGCCTTTGAGCACGTATTACCATTTGGTGCTCACATAAACGTAAACCCGGTAGCTTAGGGGGTTCCGGGAAGATGGCGGAGGAGAAGCTGGAATCTGAACAAGCTCTCGCATAGAAAGTAGGTTTAGAGTTCCAGTGAACAGTCCTAAGCCAGAGAATCACACCAAGTGTACCATCACAGGACAGAGAGTTAGACAAGAGAGGGGAAGCCAAGGAAACGCACCAGCTGCCGCTCCGGCGGCGGGGTCGCGGCGGCGACCACCGCCGCGGGAGTCATACCTGAGACACAGAGAGTCGGGGACGAAGGAGCCAGACGCAGCGGATGAGCGGATTCTACTCAACACCAACAAGAACCGACAAGGAGCGAACATCTTCATCCTGCTGTTTGCAGACCAGAGACGACCCAGGATCCAAGACTCGGCGTGAGTACAAGCCCGACATCCTCACTCCTCAGGGAGCAGAGGAGGGAAGGCCACCCCTCCCCCCCCAGCACCGGTGATCTCCATCTTGGATACCGACAAAGCTCGGAGTTGCTGCTAGCTCCAGCTCAGGCCTTGGAATAAAACGAGTCATTTAGCAGGTCACAAGAACTTAACGCCGAAGTGACCTGCCAGACTCAGCTCCATCCAGGGAAAAGTCACCCAGCTCAGGCGCCAGCCATCGGAGTGCCTAGCGTCACTGGGTAACCAGAGCCAGAGGCTGCCCCTCCCTCTAGCAGCCACCACAATCAATTGAAAAACAGAAACCCTGAGAATGGCTCCAGGCTGGGCGCTGTGAGCTCTATCACAAAATAGCCCCAGGGAAAAGCTACTGTTTGTTGAAAGGCCTCAACCCTACCCAGAACCTAGCCTCATAACCACATCCCCCTCTTTTGTGACTCTCAAAGCAGACCACCCTCCCAGAAAACTAACCTGGGAGGGGGATCTCAAAATCTTGGGTAAAGCAGAGCATTTTTCTGCCTCTTCCAACCAACCGACTTAAGTAACCAATCAAGCCACAGGACCTCAAGCTGACCAGAGACTACAACAAGAGACTGGTCGCAGACAAAAGGGAGATACAGGATTCCTCCCACTCCTCCCCCCCCCAAAAAAAAAAAAAAATCAAAAGACTTTTTTTTCTTTTTTTTTTTCTTTTTTTTTTTTCTTCTTCTTCTTTTCTTTTTTTTGCTTGTTTTTTGTTTTTTGTTACCTTATATATATATATATATATATATATATATATATATAAATTTTTTCCCTTCTAAAACTTTTATTAATCTTTAATTTTTGCCCCTTCTGAAAAAATAATTGTTTTCCAGTAATTTTTTTTCTCATCTTATAATTTTTATTTTAGGAATACGTGAATGAGAGTTTTCCTTTCTTTTCTTGTCTTCTTTCTCTTTTTCTTTCATTCTTAATTATCTTTTTGTTTTTTATCTAGCTCTACTGAACTTCTGATCTTTTCTTCTCCCTTTCCCATCCTTAAAGCTTTCCACATCTCCTCTATGTCCCTCCCCTTCTCTGAACATATTCACATTCCTCTCTAAATAGACGGCCTTTTAACCTCTATAATAACATTAATTTTTACGTTTCTATTCTTTTTTTGGTCTCTCTTTATTCCCCTTTCCGTCTCTTCTTTTTCTCTCTCTCTCTACTTGCATCCTACCCAACCCATTTCCTGCACTGTGATTAGGACATAGTTAACTCTCCCTGTGCCTCCCCACACCAATCTATTCCTATTTTTTACCCACATCTCTCCCTAATCCTAATAATTTCTGGTTTTCCAAATTCTTTTCTGCGGTTCGAAGTCCTTTAACATATAGTCATTTGATGTTGAATAGATGTATCTGTTGAACTAGATTGTATCTGTAGACTATTGACTGTACAAATGCAAACTTTGGTTGATGGTTGCCTTAAGATAGTGTTCTAGCACAAAACTGGTGCAATCTGTATCTCAAATGGGCCGAGTAAGCCGGAAAAACACAAGAAAAATGGCAAATTCGGGTATCTCAATTCCCAACCTTGATAATCAGGGATTAGAACAGATAAAGAATAATCCAGAGGAGAGTTCCCAAATAGCTCTACAAACACTAATAGCAAACATGATAAATGAGAAGTTTGACAATGTACAAAGGACTCTGTATGAGCGTGATAGGGAGAGAGAGGAGGCATCCCAGAAGTTTATACAGGAACATCGTAAGCGTGAGGAAGCTTCTCAAAAACTGATACAGGATTTGCGTGAACAACTTGAGAATACTCAAAGAGAAAGGGAGGAATGGCGTGAGCAGGCAGAGAACACTCAAAGAGAACTGCAGGAATCCCACAGAAGGGAGGAAACTAATCAAAGAGTAATTCACGAATTAAGAGACCAGGTAGAGAATACACAAAGATCACTAAAGACATTCATGGAATCCATTAACAAAGAGCTGAAGGAAGTCAGGGAGACCACAAAGGGAAGGCTGAATGGAACCCAACAGAAGGAATGGGAGTCCAAAGAAACCATAACCAATCAACTAAGTGATTTGAGAACAAACACTGAACACCAAATTAAGGAAGTAAAGAAATTCATACAAGACCTAAAACAGAGCTTCAACAAAGAACTTGAAGCCATCAAAGCTGACCAATTAGAAGGAAAAGAGATAAAAAACAAAGTAGAGAGTCTTGACAGCAGGTTAGACCATGCAGAAGATCGAATCTCAGGGATTGAAGACAGCCTAGATATTATAGAGAAAGAACATACAACCATCCAAGACAAGTCCAAGAAATATGATAGGTCTATCCAACACCTGGAAGACACCATCAGAAGGCCCAATCTAAGGATAATGGGTGTAGAGGAGCACCTAGAAACAGAAGTTAATGGTCTAGGAAATTTGTTTAACAGGATCCTAGCAGAGAACTTCCCAAACATACAAAAAGATAGGCCTATTCAGATACAAGAAGCTTTTAGAACCCCAAATAGACCAGACCAGAATAGGACATCCCACCGTCACATTATAATCCACACAGGATCAACCCAGACCAAGGAAAAGATCCTTAAAGCTGTCAAGGAGAAAAGGTTAATCACCTATAAAGGGAAACCAATTAGAATTACCTCAGATTTCTCACCAGAGACAATCAAAGCAAGAAGAGCCTGGAATGATGTATGCCATGCCCTAAAAACAAACAACTATCAACCAAGAATACTGTACCCAGCTAAACTCTCCTTCATAACTGAAGGCCAAATAAAAACCTTCCATAGCAAAGAAAAATTGAAACAATACATCTCCACCAAACCAGCCCTGCAAAAGATTCTTAAAGATGTCCTACACATAGAAAACCAACAAGAACGCAACAAAGGCCAAGAAACTGCACCCAAACTGAGAATCCAAGAACCTTAGGAAGAACCCAGTTTTCACAGCCCCCAAGAAGGTGGATAACATGGCAGGAACTCCCAAATACCTCTCAGTCCTATCTCTTAATGTTAACGGACTGAACTCTCCAATTAAGCGACATAGACTGTCTAGTTGGATTAAAAAACAAGACCCTTCTATCTGCTGCCTGCAGGAGTCACATCTTGCCCGTAAAAACAAACATATTTTCAAGGTTAAAGGCTGGAACAAAATCTACCAAGCAAACGGCCCTCATAAACAGGCGGGAGTTGCAATCCTAATATCAGATAAAATAGACTTCAAATTAAAATTCGTGAGAAGAGATAAAGAAGGTCGCTACATACTAATTAAAGGATCTCTCCTTCAGGAGGATATTACAATTCTAAATATCTATTCGCCAAACAATGGAGCACCCAAATTTATCAAAGAAACACTACTTTCCCTCAAATCCCAGATAGATCCAAAGACATTAATCGTTGGGGATTTTAACACACCACTCTCCCCACTAGATAGATCAACTCGGCAAAAACTCAACAGAGAAACCGCAGATCTAAACAGCTGCATAGATCAACTAGACTTAACAGACATTTACCGAACATTTCACTCAGCAGCATCAGAATACACGTTCTTCTCAGCAGCACATGGGACGTTTTCTAAAATAGACCACATTTTAGGCCACAAAGCAAACTTGTCTAAATTCAGAAACATTGAAGTTATACCTTGCATTCTCTCTGACCACAAGGGAATAAAATTAGAACTCAACACCAAAAGCCACCAAAGAAAGTCCGGTATCACATGGAGGCTGAACAACACACTGCTGAATCATGAGTGGGTCATGGAAGAGATTAGAAAGGAAATTCAAATGTTCATGCTATTCAACAAAAATGAGCACACAAATTACCAGCTCCTCTGGGACACAGCAAAGGCAGTACTCAGAGGCAAGTTTATAGCTCTGAGCTCCTACATCAACAAATTGGAGAGATCGGAAACTAATAATTTAATGACACATCTAAACCTCCTTGAAAAAGAGCAGCAAGATAAACCCCAATCCAGTAGACGGAAAGAAATAATCAAAATTAAATCAGAATTAAATGAATTAGAATCCAAAAAAACTATAGAAAGAATCAACAAAACAAAGAGTTGGTTCTTCGAAAAACTTAACAAAATTGACAGACCCTTAGCAAACCTTATCAGAAAAAGGAGAGAACACACCCAAATTAATAAACTCAGAGATGAGAATGGAAACATCACCACGGAAACAACCAAGATTCAGAACATTATAAGGGAATACTTCTCAAAACTTTATGCTAATAAGTTTGAGAACTTGACAGAAATGGACCTTTTCCTAGCAAATATTGACATGCCAAAACTAAACCAAGATGAGTTAAACCAGCTTAACAGGCCCATATCAAGCATCGAAATAGAAACAGCAATAAGAGACCTCCCAGCTAAGAAAAGTCCAGGACCAGATGGTTTTACAGCGGAATTTTACAAGGCCTTCAAAGCAGAGCTCACACCAATACTCCTCCAACTCTTCAATGAAATTGAAAGAGAAAGCTCACTACCGAACACATTCTATGAAGCCATCATAACCCTCATCCCAAAACCAGGCAGGGACTCATCAAAGAAAGAGAACTATAGACCCATTTCTTTGATGAACATTGATGCAAAACTTCTCAACAAAATTTTGGCCAATCGACTTCAACAATTCATCCAAAAAATCATACACCATGATCAAACAGGATTCATTTCAGGGATGCAAAGCTGGTTCAATATACGCAAATCAATTAATATTATTCATCACATCAACAGGAGCAAGAATAAGAACCACATGGTTATCTCAATAGATGCAGAAAAAGCATTTGACAAGATCCAACACCCCTTTATGATGAAGGTTCTGGAAAAATTAGGAATCCATGGAACATTCCTCAATATAATAAAGGCTGTATATGACAAACCTACAGCCAGCATTATACTCAATGGTGAAAAACTAAAGCCATTTCCTCTTAACTCAGGAACAAGACAAGGATGCCCACTCTCTCCACTTCTCTTCAATCTAGTATTAGAATGCCTAGCTACAGCAATAAGACAAGATGCAGACATAAAGGGGATCCAAATAGGGAAAGAAGAAATAAAACTCTCCCTCTTTGCAGATGACATGATCTTGTATTTAAAGAATCCCATAGACTCCACTCCCAAATTACTCAAGCTGATTCAAAACTTTGGCAAAGTAGCAGGTTATAAAATTAACCCCCAAAAATCAATGGCTTTTCTATATGCCAACAATGAGAAAAGTGTGGCTGAAATTAGGAAAGCAACTCCATTTGTAATAGCCCCACAAAAAATAAAATACCTAGGAATTAACTTAACCAAAGAAGTGAAGGACCTCTATGATGAAAACTTTAAAATCTTGAAAAAGGAAATCAACACAGAACTTAAAAAATGGCAAAACCTCCCATGCTCCTGGATTGGCAAGATTAACATCGTGAAAATGGCAATACTTCCCAAGGCTATCTACAAATTCAACGCGATACCTATCAAAATTCCACCCTCATTCTTCAAGGAAATAGAGGAGGCAATCCAAAAATTCATATGGAACAATAAAAGACCCCGAATAGCAAAAACGCTCCTCAACGGAAAGAACACTGCTGGAGGAATATCAATACCAAATTTCAAACTCTACTATAAAGCCATAGTAATCAAAACAGCTTGGTATTGGCATAAGAACAGACCTCAGGACCAATGGAATAGAATAGAAAACCCAGAAATGAACCTACAGACCTATAGCCACCTAATCTTCGATAAGGAAGCTAAAACAATAGAATGGAAGAAAGACAGCCTCTTCAGTAAATGGTGCTGGCAAAATTGGTTAACTACATGTAGAAAACTTAAGCTAGATCTTTATATATCACCCTGCACCAGAATCAACTCCAAATGGATCAAAGACCTTGAACTCAAAGCAGACACTCTGAAAACATTACAGGATGGAATAGGAGAAACCCTAGGTCTCCTTGGCTCAGGTCGAAATTTTCTGAATAGAGACCCGGAAGCACAACAAATCAAAGAAAGGTTGGACAAATGGGATTGCATAAGATTGCAGAGCTTCTGCAGGGCAAATGACATAGCTGGCAAGATCAATAGAAAACCCACCGATTGGGAGAAGATCTTTACTAGCCATACAACGGACAAGGGTCTCATATCTAAAATATACTTGGAACTCAAAAAATTAAACCACCCAACAACAAATCCTCAAAGAAACAACTGCCCAATAAATAAGTGGGCGAAAGACTTAAAGAGAAGCTTCTCTGAAGAAGAAAGAAGGATGGCCAATAGACACATGAAGAAATGTTCAACATCCCTAGCCATAAAAGAAATGCAAATCAAAACAACACTGAGATATCACCTCACTCCAGTTAGAACAGCAAAAATCAAGAACTCCAATAACAACAGATGCTGGAGGGGATGTGGACAGAAAGGAACCCTACTTCATTGTTGGTGGGAATGTAAACTTGTTCAACCACTTTGGAAAGCAGTATGGAGGTTCCTCAAAAGACTTCACATAGATCTCCCCTATGATCCAGCAATCCCACTTTTGGGCATTTACCCAAATGTTTACAAACAAGACCACACTAAAGCTACCAGCACAACTATGTTTATTGCAGCATTATTTACCATAGCTAAGATATGGAACCAACCCAGATGCCCCTCAGTAGATGAATGGATCAAGAAAATGTGGTATATATACACAATGGAATTCTATGCCTCCATCAGAAAGAATGACATTTCCCCATTTGTTAGGAAATGGAAAGGTTTGGAAAAAATTATATTAAGTGAAGTAAGCCAGGCCCAAAGAAGCATAGGTCCCATGGTTTCCCTTATTTGCAATATCTAGTATAGGTATGAGTCAAGCGGAAAAGGTCAGATAATGTGATGCTAGGAAAATGAACCCTTAAATATGTATTTTAATGTTTTCGTTTCTTTCATGCATGTATTTCTAATGCATTTATAAGATTATTTCTTTGTTGCTTTGTATGTCCCTCCCTCACAGTGTAACCCCCGTTTTCACTATATTTGATGTCAGTATAACATGTGGAGTAGATGGGGACAAACAAGTCGTTTAAGGATTCAGGTGGACCTGTTGCAACAATGAGAAGTACAAAATGTCATGTCAAAACCAGCTTTACAATGCCGGTGTGGGGGGGGGGGAGGGGGGTATAATTGGGTGGGGGGAGGGGGGTAAAATTGGGTGGGGGGAGGGGGGAGGCGGGGAAGGGAAGTGAAGGGTAAACAAAGGAGGAGGCTGCAATGCTTGGTAAGAAATGTATCCATTATCCTGCCCATGTAATTGTAGCCCCTTTGTACAGTATGTTCTCAAATAAAATAAAATACAATTTAAAAAAAAAAAAAAAAAAAAAAAATAAACGTAAACCCAAATATGAATTTGGGGTTTCGTACTGCCTTGTATACATTAGCGATCCAAGAGATACAAAATACACTTATTAGATTTTTTAAAAATCAACATGAAAACCATAAATTAAAAAGCTATACTGATAGCTCCTAGGTGTTTATAAATTCGTCCAAGTAACACAAAAATTATAGATTTAGCGTAAAAGCTTTGAACTCAGACTTCTGAAAAGGCTTTGATTATAGTGCAGTAGATTCTGCACATTTTTTTAAGGATGATTTTGAACCTTTGCTAAGGAGTTCCTTTGCTTACAGATTACCTAATAGAGAAGCACTACTTCCACTGGATCATAAAAGGCCTTGGAAGGAATTCAAGTTTCATTCCCCTTCAGTTTCCTCAAGTCTCATTGGCTTAACTTAAAAAAAAGGTATATTTCTTCAGGGCTAGATAAGGTTCACCCAAGGAGTTGGCAGATAGAGGTTTGGCCCTAATTTGTTCTTCCCACTTCTTGCAATGGAACAAAGTGTGATGACTAATATGTTAGTTCTGTAAATTTCAACCTTTTATCTACAAACTTCTAGCCACAGAAACCTATGTGGTCAATCTAATGTCACAGGAGGTAGAGAAGTGCAGTCCTACTATGTGTTCAGAGTGGGGAGCATCAAAATATGTGTGAGCAGCCCTTTATCATGACCTCTTCCTTAATTATTGCTCGTTCCTTAGAAAGACAGGATCGCCAGGGGAAGATACTGCTTTGGATATCTCTGTCAGGCTATTTACTTGTGATATCTCTCTAAAACAGTTCCTTCCATCTTGGAAAATAAATAGGTAATTCAAAATATGGAAATGAATTAATTACCTTTAGACAAAAAGTGAACAAAGATTTACAAAATGCAAATTTTATATTTAAGGTGATTAATGTAAAAAGTGATACTATGGCTCTGATACCAGGAGTAGAACTTTGGAATTCGAATCATGTAGTCAATATTAGTTAGCAAAGAGGGCTCTCAAAACTCTAGAAATATTGACTGTTATCACAATTTTTTTTGAGACGGAGTTTTTAATACACAACCAGGTTGTCCTTAAACTTGACATCCTCCTACTAATATTCCAAGTGCTGGGACTACATGTGTGTGACACCAGGCCCAGCTTATTATCACGTTTTTGGTGACTATAGTTACTGAGAGAAAAATAAAACTTCGTGAATATCTTTGTATTTTCACATTTGTATTTCATTTTTAGGTGGAAATGAGATCAAGCATAATTAAGCATGTAGTTTGTATTTAAATAAGGTATGTGAATGGAAATATCATTTAATTTGCCTCTTAGAAATCAGCTCTCAATCGCAGTGTTGAAATGTGCCATTAAAAGAACCTCATGCTATGATAATTAAATATTATGTTTTCCAAAGATGCTAACTGATATCTCCTGGGGGTTTCAAAATTTGCAAATGTCTCTACTTTGTATAATGAGACTTTAAAATGAATATGAGTAACTATTTTATAAATTGAGAGTTTAAAATACAAATTGGACAGACTAATGCTCTCAAGGTATTTTATTCTATTATATGACCAGTGATAAATCTTTAAATGTCTGGACATAGTATATAAAGATGAAGAAATACTTCTCTTTTGCCAGTAAACTGTGTCAGGCCACTTTTTCAAGAAGCATTATATATTTTTAAAGTAAATATAATTTTTTTGTGGTAGGTAGTATAAATTCAGATGGAAAATAGTTATTGCCTTTAATGTCTAATTATAGACATAAAGCATATTCTCTGTGGGGAAATTAGAAAGTAGTTAAGAACATAAAGAACCATACCAAACCACACAAAGCAGACTTTTTAAACCTCTTAATAATCTCAGCAACTAAGAGGAATCACTTAACATACTATTTTCATTATCAGTGTTTCTTTAACTGTGTGCCTGTTTGCAACACAGTTGAGATGACAGGAAGTTTTATTTTGTACATTTTTAATTTAGCATTACAATATTTTGGGTAGTGATGGCGAGGGATGTACCAAGGCCCTATTCTGTAATTTTGTTCTCAGGATTAGGCAACTTCCTTCCAACTTCTGGAACTTTGTACTGCTTGGGATACAGGCAAGAAGCATTTGCAAGTATGTATTAGAAAACCTGACTCAAATTGACTTTAACAACAAGGAAATTTATTTTATCACATATAAGAAATCCAGAGGTAATGAAGCCTTCAATTTTTCTTGACCTAGTGGTATAATACTATCTTAAAGGGCCAAGGTTCTTTCTATTTCTACTCTTTCCTGGCTGCCCATGGCTTAGTCTCATGGCTGACAGCAGCAACAAAGTTAATGGACTTCCTTATATATACTTAAGAGGAAAAAAAGAAGACCTCTCTTCCATGTACAAGGAAATATCTTGGTTATTTAGGGATCCAGTTAGTTCAGTTTATGTTTTATTCCAACGTTGGTACCAAGAGCAGTTGTTTCATGTTTAAATCTGGGGTCTAGAGAGACTGACTTTCATTTATTGGAACCCATCCCTAAGGGAGAGTTAAATATCTACTCAAGACTGGGATTCTAATGGGAAAAGTAGGGTTCAGTGCTAAATGTCATCCAATATCATCCACTAAAAGGATATCTTAAAATCTCACCCTCTCCCATCTTATCCACATTTACCCACATCTCCAGTCACACCTTCAAGAACAGGATTGTGGTCCTCTATCTCATTCTTTTTTTTTTTTTTTTTTTGGTCGGTTGTGGGCTTGAACTCTGGGCCTGGGTGCTGTCCCTCAGCTCTTCAGCTCAAGGCGAGCACTCTACCACTTGAGCTACAGCGTCACTTCCAGTTTTCTGGTGGTTTATTGGAGATAGGAGTCTCACGGTCTCCTGCCCCGGCTGGCTTTGAACCATGATCCTCAGATCTCAGCCTCCTGAGTAGCTAGGATTACAGGCGTGAGCCACCAGCGCCTGGCTATCTCATTCTTTTTTCTCCTCCCTCCCTCCCTTCCTCCCTCCCTCCCTGTCTCCTTCCTTACCCCCTTCCTTCCCTCCCTCCCTCCCCCTTTCTTCCCTTCCTTCCCTCCCTCCCTCCCCCTTTCTTCCCTTCCTTCCCTCCCTCCCTCCCCCTTTCTTCCCTCCCTCCCTCCCCCTTCTCTCCTTCTCTCCCTTCCTTCCCTCCCTTCCCTCCTTCCCTTCCTTCCTTCCTTCCTTCCTTCCTTCCTTCCTTCCTTCCTTCCTTCCTTCCTTCCTTCCTTCCTTCCTTCCTTCCTTCTTTTCCAAGGGGCAGAATTGATGTTTGAACTTGTTGAGCTTGCTTGCTTGCTTGACTGGCACTCTACTACTACTTGAGTTCTCGTACCTCTTTCTCAATTCCTGTTTCTACAGGTCAGTATCTACCTCAAGGCCTTTGCCTATGCCATATTCTCTTTGTAGAATGCTCTTGCCTCCTCTCCTTTTTTTGTCATTAGCTCTTCATCAAATATCTGCTCAGCTCCCACTTCCCCTAACAAGATGAAACCCCTTATTCCTCTCCTTTATTGAACTTGTTAGTGTTGAATCTTTTTTCCTCTAATAGTGTCTTTTCGCTCTGTGTGTGTGTGTGTGTGTGTGTGTGTGTGTGTGTGTGTGTGGTGTATGCCAGTTGTGGGGCTTCAGTGTGTTGTATGTGTATGCCAGTTGTGGGACTTGAACTCAGGGGCCTGGGTCTGGGTCTCTGAGGGCTGCTTTTGTTTTTGTTATTGCTGATTTTTTGCTTAAGGTTAGCACTCTGCCACTTGAGCCATAGGTCCGCTTCTGGTGATTAATTGAGATCAGAGTCTTATGAACGTTTCTACCTGGGCTGACTTTGAACCAGGATCCTTAGATCCCAGCCTCCCGAGTAGCTAGATTACAGGTGTGAGCCATTGGTGCCCAGCTCTCATGTTACCCCCTCCCCCAATGAATCATAGCCTCCTTCAGGGCTGTTTACCTTAGCATTTTATTTCCTGGTTCTGATATAATTTCTTATCCGTAAAAGGTGCTATACTCTTTGTGATTGTGACGGATACCTGAGAGAAACAATTTAAAGCTGAAAGGATTTATTTTGCCTCACAGTTTCAGAGGTTTGAGTCCATGGATGACCAGCTCCATTGTTTCTGGGCCATGGTGACACAGAACATGGAAAAGGGCATGGAGGAAAGCTGCTCACCTAATGGTGGCCAGGAAGTAGAGGAATAGAGAAAAGGTCCAGCAAAATACAGCCCCCAGCACATAACCCCAGTGATCTTATTTCTCCAACTAATTCTTATCTCTGAAAGTTTCCACCACCTCTCCATAATGCTATCCAATTATGAGTCAACTAATGGATTTGTCCATTGATGAAGGCAGAGTTTTTGTGATTTGAACACTTTCTCAAAGCCCCACACTCTACACTTAGGACCAAGCCTTTACCACATGACACTTTTGGAGAGAGCACTTCACATTCAAACCATAACAAGATCAAGAACTAACTTCCAAATCAAAATGAGTGACTGAAACATTTTAAGCGGAAACTATCATATGAAGATGAAATTTAATATTCAAAACCTAAAGCAAGCATTTATCTGTGTTTATTTCAAGTATGATTTTATAGTTATAATAATCACGTTTTACTGTTGACATTAGCAAGGGAGCTACTCAGATTCTGGAAGTTGGGGAAAAGAGACAGTGGCAATTGCTAGTTTGTGACCCTATGTGGATAAATGATAATTGAACACACTATTGTGGCAGGTCTTTTAGGATTGTTTAAGCCATGAAAATTGGGTAGAGAGACCTTCTTACTCCCCCAAGGGCCATTTGGATATTATAACAACATTTGGAAACCATACAAAAATAGTAATACAGGCAGATGGCCATGGGCAGCCAATGAGAAGCATATGAGAGTCTGTCATGTACCAAATTATTCCAGACCTTGCAGTTCTCAGATACATCCCTCAGGCTGGACATTCTCCAACCCTGGGTGGGTACAAAAGGTATCTGGATGCCTCCTTTCTTTTCTTTATTTTGTTAACTGATAAAAGTAAAACTTATCTTTTCCAGTACGGAAAAAGGGAGAACTATTGAGATGGATTATGATGAAAAATACAATATAGTCAAAGTATAGAGTTTCTCATGTGTAATATTTTTCTGTTTTACTGAATGAAAGGATATAGATGTAATGGTAAGAAATTCAAGAATTTATGTATTTTAAAACTCAATATATTGAAGGTATACTAAAGAGTATTGCTTACTATAAAAATATTATATATTAAAATGCTAAAATCTCACTAGGTTTTGGCGAACTTGTATCAAGCTTCTATCAATAAAAATATGAATTTAGATGGTCATAGTGGAGGGAGATCCACAGAAATTTATTTGTACAGGAAACAACCATTGGCTAAAGTCTTTGTTTATATGATGCGAATGTCTACATATCATATCTAAACTACTCTTACTGTTTGGGCATATGGTAACTACCCCTAAGTCATTAAGAAATTTATTTCTTTATCTCTTGCTGTTAGAGTTATGTTTAAATGCCCATCTCACACAAATCTCAGGAGAAATACACATTTCAGATTATGTCCTCCAGGCAGATTCTCATACATAAAACTATTGGGACCTCCACGCCAAACACTCAATTTCCAAAGCCTTCAGTTACTTCCACATTCTGAAAGTGTGCTGGCTTACTACGGTTCTGAAATTGGAGAAGAACAAGCAGAGGAGATGAAGTGTCCAGCTTAGGATCCTGCACTGACTCCTCAGAGATACTCAAGAAAGAACCCTTTGCAGATGTGCCCTGGGATCCAAGCACTGTGGCCAACTCTGCGGTGAAGATCAGCTACATTAATGAACACAGAAATGACTGTATTTGCAAAGACACAAGGACATTTCTTGTACAGACCCAGAATGTGAGACTCCTGAGGGAAACCCAGGTGAAATCCATGTCAGCAGCTCACCTTTAACTATTGGACTTGGAAAGTGATCAATCAACAAGCCACAAGGGAGGGAGTATAAATAAAACATGTCTCTTGCAAAGAGGGCAAAGCTGCAATTTGCCAAGTGCACTGTAATTGCTTCTGGTTAATTATCTCAGGGGTGAGCTGGGAGCACCAAAGGCACACATTGTAGATAAAAATAATGCTACTTTTTAAATGGTCCTGATTTTGTTGGTGACACATGGACAGTTCGTATCTAGTTCCCTTGGATGGTAAGAGACAAATGAAAACATCAGATAGATCTGCCTTTTGGGTTGTCAATTTTTATTATTACTATAAATACTAGTAATTATAGTAATATCATTAATAATAGCTAGTAATCGTTACAATAATATTGAATGTAGTCATTTCTAAAAGCACTTCCCCTTAGCTTTAGGTAAAGCAGTCCTAGGAGGGGTTATTATTGTCCTAATTTTCATCTTGGGATACTGAAGTCTTTGAGAGGTTAAGTGATTTGTTCAAGGCCACACAGCTGACTTTGAACCCTAGTTATTAAGCTGGGATCCTGAGAATTTTCTCTTAACTACTGTAGTAGACACATCACTATCCCACCTGAATTTCCTGGGATCCCTTTTACTATTCAAGCTGTAGGCCACAGGGGATACCTGTTTGGGAGTATTGCCTATAGCTTTTAAAAAATGGAGCCACTTTATTTGGAGGCAGCTAAGAGTACTATTACTGTAACTAATCCCTGTACTGAAGCAGTGCATAGTTAATAACCAGATGGTGTGGAAGCCTAAGGGCCAGGCTCTCTTGTTTTAAGTTGGCTCCAGTTCTATGGTTCAGTGTATGTTCTAGATCTCCATACAGGATCAAGGCTACACCTAGACTTCACCTAAATGAAACCTTTGTTTAATTTCTTACTCCCTCTTCTGCTTTACTCTTTGTCACACAGATTTCCCCTGGCATGACTCCCTCATACAAAGACTTTCCTACCATTCTTAGGCTCTCAATATGTTTATTGATCTGCTGAAGTAGTCATTCCCCATGAAGCAACATCATCATGCCTTGTCTGTAAGAGCTTGGGTAAGTCCTTTCATGTTCTTTCTCTTCAAGATGAAAGGACTAAATTGAGAAGTCTTCTCATCCTGGATGTCACTGAAATTTCCATTTTCTAAAACCCTTTTATGGGTAGTTTTATATCTGTTCCAATAGAGAGACTCTGGCTTGGCAGCCCATTCCTAGTAGGAAGACTCCCAGAGAGTGGGAACATATTACAATCCTCTAGTTTCTATGCCTACCACAAGACGCTCCTAAAGAGGCTGGAGTCTACTAATGGCCAGTGTTCATCACACTGTAAGCTAAAGTCTTCAGTTTAGTCTGATAGCTGAGGATAAAATGGTCATCCTAAGGTTAGGCAACAAGGGAGCATCCTCTAAGACAGGGAATTTACTTTTGAGGTGAGGGCTGAAGTCAGGATTTATCAAGATAAAGGCCAATGGTGACTTTGTCAGTTCATACTGATTGGAGTGGGAAATAGGACGCAGGGAAGTGGAAATAGTTCCTGCAAATATAAGGAGGGTCAGGCCATCCATGTAGGAAGAGAGTCACGTGTAAGGTCCAGCTAACAAGATTGGTGTAGTAGGTGTGTGTATGGTGTGAACGATAGGATCTTACTTCTCTAAATATAGTCCTAAGGTGACAGGGAGAAAGATAGAGATCTGGCAAATTTTGAAAGGAAGGGAGTTCTGAAAGCAGTCTCAAGGGATTGAAAACAGAGTCACTGGAGAAATGCTGGGCAATATCCATATGGAATCATAGATTTAAACCATCCCTGATGACATTGAACTCAGGTGAGCTTATGTTGGACTAGAGTTTTGCAGAAGTGATTTGCTAAATGTGATAGAGAGATGGGAATTTGAGGGTGATGTAAGAAATAAGGGTAGTGATGGGCCACATTTTCTAAGTAGAGTAGTTAAGACAGAAAGAACACAATGAATACAAGAAAGCCAATAAAGTCAATGGGTTGAAGCTCCAACAGGCTAGAAGAATGTGAAAAGAACTGGGAGCACAAATAGTGATGTCCAGAAAATTGGATGAATAAAACAGATGATGCTGATATTGTAAATGACAACATAGAGGATGTGCTGAGTAGATGGACTGAGAAGGAGAGGAAGGAAAGACCAGTGGAACCAAAGAGATTATTCTTAACTCTTTATGGTAGGATGTTATGTGATCATTTGTGTAGGTTACTGAGTGTGCTCAAAAGTAGAACTGAAGAAGAAGCTAATGAACAAGATATTGAAATCTTTAAAAAAGGACTCAGAACAGTCTTTTAAAAGACTAGTAAAGAAGAAGAGGATGGTGTGAGCTTTACAGGGACCCATTTGAGACGGAAAGATGAGGAAGTAGTCTAGATACTTCCAGAAGGATACATGTCCCACCTTTGGGCATAAAGCAGAGAGATGTGCAGTTAAGCCTTCTTCAGAAACAAGCACCATCCTAAGGTGGGCTTCTTGTACCCCAGACCAGGTTGTATGGCCACCAGGGAGAACATGATTATAGAAGATGCTCACATGTAAGGCTGTTGTGGAGATAGAAGATTGGTGTTTAATACCCATTCTTCCCTGGATACAATGGTGTATCTTTTATACTGCAGGGGCTAAAAAGTAGAAGATGGAGTTTTCTAGACTCCCATGCAGCTTGGTTTCCAGATGATATCCAACTTGAGCCAGATATATGCTCAGGTGGGTCTGGGGAGGTGTGAGAGGGGTGGAGGCTGGTCTCCACAGCTTCTGCTGATAGCATAAGTCATGGAGCTGTGCATGGGGACATGCTTTGCAAGCAGTGGGAAGCTGTATGTCTCCAGGGCATCCATTTTGGAACTGCAGATTAAGGCAGGCAGTGAGGGTAGACCTTGTCAGATATTCTGGAGGCTCCCTGTCCACCGTGGCTGTCTGATAATAGTTGCACAAGTATAGAGGCAACAGTTGCAATGGAAATTTCTAGATCAGTCAATGCTTTCTTGTCATAGCAAGGTACCAGCCTTTCACATAATCTAGTTCTGTCTTTTTAGAAAATTTGAGCCCAAATTATTTTCTTTGAGCCTCTAATGATTCTGCAAGATCCTGAGACATACTTTTCTGTGTAAGTATGCTAAAGTATATTCTGTATTTTCCAGGGGCCCAGGTAAAATAGTGGGTAAATGCCCGAAAGTGGGATTGCTGGGGCATAGGGGAGCTCTATGTGAAGTCTTTTGAGGAACCTCCATACTACTTTCCAAAGTGGTTGAACAAGTTTACACTCCCACCAACAATGAAGTAAGGTTCCCTTCTGTCCACATCCCCTCCAGCATCTGTTGTTGTTAGAGTTCTTGATTTTTGCTGTTCTAACTGGAGTGAGGTGATATCTCAATGTTGTTTTGATTTGCATTTCTTTTATGGCTAGGGATGTTGAGCATTTCTTCATGTGTCTATTGGCCATCCTCTGTGAGACTCTTATCTCCAATTAACCATCAAAAAGCTGGAAGTGGAACAGTGGCTGAAATGTTAGAGTACTAGCCTTGAACAGAAAAGCTCAGGAACAGCACCAAGGACCCGAGTTCACTGGCACTAAAACAAAAACACAAAGAATATGTCAAGCAGCTCTTCTTAGGTAGCTCATGTGCAGCTATTGTTCTGAGCCCTCACATTGCCCTTCAGAGCAGCCCAGACTCTGCTCATTGTGTAGGGAAGGAGACTAACAGCACAGAAAAGCCCTTTCTCCTTAAAGCCAAAGTCACATATCTAGGAAGCAGTAGAAGCAGGTTTTAAAACCAAGTCTGTAATATTGCCCATACACTACATTGCCTCTTCAGGTTGGGAGTGCTCGATCTGGGACATACGACCCAATAAACTTTTTAAATGAAGACAAAAAAATGAGTTTGGGGCTAAGAAATATCTCTGGGAGCATTTTCCCTCTTAAAACATTAGTAAAATTGGAGTAACTTTATTATATGAAAGGCCAGTCATGTCTCTGTTATGACCATCATATCAAATCACAAAGATCTCTAAATAGTAAGGATTTGAAGAGGATAAAAGAGAGGCCATTGGAATCCTGAGCTCTCACCACAGGCATGAAAAGAGGTCATTTCAGCTAAAGAAAGAAGTATCTGGGAGCTGTTATCAAAGTTATTGAGCATTCAGAGAGGTGATGGGATGGCTATTCAGATCAAGGTTGAAGTCCAAGGTAGATAAAGAACAAAAGAATCATGGATTCAGTAAAGATGAACAGTGGAAATGCAGAGGGGCCTGGTCCTGGGAGGATGTGCTGCATAGACAGCAGGACTCAGCCGACCTCAGCACCTGCTCTGGTCTTGGTTGAGTGAAGTGGTGGGAAAGAGGCCAGAGGAGGAAAGTTGATGAGGAAAGAAAGAGAAATAGTGAAGTAGAGGAGGGAGACATTAGGAAAAAAGGCATTTGAAATATGGGTGAACTTTAATTGGCTCCTTGACTTCTTTCTGTTACAAAAATGTGACTATGAGCCATCTGGTTTGGTACAATACCTTTTGCTTCCAAGCTATCCCCAAATCTGACTGTCATTAACCTAATGTTAACATAGCCTCTAGGGCCTCTCACTGTCCTTGAAGCGAGTACTATACATTGCGAACTCTAACATTTCCGTTTTTATCATCAAGGTGATGTACAGAGAGGTTACGGTTATATAAGTAAGATACTAAATACATTTCTTTTCAGTTTCATTAGTCAGTAAGAGCACAGGGGTTTGAACTGAGGGTAGATTGGGCTGAGCCAGCCATGTAAGCTTGGGAACTCCATCTCAACCAATAGATCAGTTATGGTGGTTATCTGTCATCAAGTGGAGGATGAAGGTCTCTTATTTTTGCTCCAGGCTAGCATAGGTAAAAATGAGGTACCCTATCTGTAAAATAATCACCTGCTCCCCTGCAAAAGTGCTGGGAACATGACCCAGGTGATGGAGCACATGCCTAGAAATGTGAAGCCCTGACCCTGAGTTCAACCATCAGTACTGCCATGAGAAAGATAGGAGGAGGAGGAGGAGGAGGAGAAGGAGGAGGAGGAGGAGGAGGAGGGGGGGGGGGGAGGAGGAGGAGGGGGGAGGAGGAGGAGGGAAAGAAAGGCTCAGGAAAGATTTGGTGAACAGGAAATTCTCAATATATGCTAATGCTCATTATCATTACTTGGCATCTCATGCTTTCTCTGTACTCTTAGCTTGTAATATTAAAACAATATTAAAAGTTACAGAGAAAAACGAAGGGGTGGACAACAATGTTCAATAAGAAATGTACTCATTACCTTATGTAACTGTAACCCCTCTGTATACCACCTTTACAACAAGTAAAATATAATAATTAAAAAAACTTACAACAAAGGAGTGCATAACAATGTTCAACAAAAAATGTACTCATTACCTTACTCGTGTAACTATAACCCCTCTGTACAGCATCTTTACAATAAAAATAAAATTAAAAATAAATAACTAATTAAAAGCAGAAGCTGGATTCCTAATTGACTCTACTAGTTCTTTGCTATGTGGTTTGGGAAGCATCTAGACTTCCGGACTTCAGTTTTCTCATCTCTGAAATGGATGTACAGATAAAAAGATTGAAATGGATGAAGTCTGTCCTTGTCATGATCACATCATTTATATTCCAGCAGAGATGCTCTGGGAGAGCCAGGGATCATTTCCTCCATTTGTGCAAGCTGGAGCTGTGTTTGGGTCGGGCTTTGCTTGGATGAGTTCGCTTCCTCAGTCATTCTGAAGGACCTATTTGTGTCAGGCACGGGGTCAGAAGCTGAGGATAGGTATGCATGGGAAAAGTAAACCAAGTCCCACCTTTGAGGACTAACAGAAAAAAATAGGAAGAGATATAAAATGAATTACAGCCTACTGTGGTACATACAATAAGAGATCGAGGCATAGGACAGAGACTGAGTACAACAGATGGGCTGATGCCTTTTAATTCTACCATTCACAGGCCTATTATTCTTCTGCATTCCTGTTTCATTCTTTTATGCTTTTATTGTTTGTGGTTATTTTTTAAATTAAGTATCTCACTATGTAGCCCAGGCTCACCTCAAACTCTCCATCTTTCTTCCCTCTGCCCAAGAGTGCTGGAATTATAGGCATGTACCACCACACCCACCTTGTTTGATTCTGAACAATTAATTAATTCATACCAGTGAGGATACCCCTTCTTCCTGCTATCCTGCCTTACCTGAGGCACCGTGCAGGCAGAAATTGGAGAAATCTTCAGTGTCAGGGCCACTTGCTGTGAAACACAGGTAGCATATGGACTAGGTGGATTTGGTGGGAAACAATTCCACACTTCTTCTCACCCCCACTGAGTCAACAGTGCTGAGGCTTCTTCTCTGGTCCATCCACTGTGAACCTGAGGGATGACAGGCATTTACCTGCTGGCCCTCTGCACCCAGAGGGATAGGGAAGAATTACATTTAGTGTCATGGAGAATATTAACTAGCTGGCGCATTCCAATCTCTCACACACACCTGTACTGCCAGAGTGGATAGGGACAGCAAAGGGCCTGGAAGCCTTAAAATAATACCTCAGCTGTCACAGCAGTCTACTTCACCCCCTGAGTAATGAACCAGAGAAACTTCAGAATGCTGTTGCATCCAGTGGCCCCTAGCTGGATCTATTGACCTGGGCTGATGAAGGGCTTAGTTATGGCCAGAATGGAAGATGGGGGAGTGGCAGGAGATGCACAGAGTTGTTCCTGATGCAGTGAGAAGCAATTTGCATTTATTTCTGAATGAAACTCAGAGAAGCACAGCCAGGCTGAATCTGGGGAGGACTTTTGGAAAACAGACTGCAATGGAAGAGTCCTGGATCAGAGTGGCAGGATGTGCACATGGCACGTAAGGCATGGGCTTGGGAGGCTGACAGCGGGGACTGGCAAACCGGCTCTGTCCTCACTATCGATCTCAATTCCCTCATTTTAAACAGTGGGTAATGATAATAACACTTGTCACACGGGCTCATTTGAAAACTAGATGAAGAATGTAAAAAGCTTAGCCAAGGATCTGGCACACAATAAACACTGAGGTTGGAAAAAGGCATTTCTCTATGAGTTCTTTCATACGGCTTGAAAATTATAAATTTATATTACCTTATACTTTCTTTTTTCAGTGGTACAGGAAATTGAACTCAGTGCCTCACACTTGGTAGGCAAATGCTCTACCACTTGAGCCCCACTCTATACCTCTAGTTTGTTTTTCAAATAGGACCAAACAGCTTTTTACCCTGTTCTGCCTCAGACAGTGATCTTTGGCTCTTGAGTAGATGGGATTAGAGCCTCCTGTTTTTCCCTTTCCACCCTAGATAGGATGGCAGGTGCATGCCTCTATCACCAGTTTTATCTGTGGTGATCAAGTCTTTTGGATTTCTATGCAAAGGTTGGCCTAGAAGCTGGGAATGTGGCTTAGTGGTAGAGTGCTTGCCTAGCATGCATGAAGCCCTGGGTTTGATTCCTCAGGACCACATACACACAAAAGGCCAGAAGTTGTGCTGTGGCTCAAGTGGTAGGGCACTTGCCTTGAGCAAGGGACAGTGCCAGGCCCCGAGTTCAAGCCCCAGGACTAGCCAAAATAAAGAAAGATTGGCCCAGAATCATGATCTTCCTGATTTCATTTCAGCTCCTTAACAGTTAGGACAATAACAGGCATCTTTGATTGTGTCCAATTACTGGATGAAAAGGTGTCTCAAAAATTTTTCTGCTTGGGCTGGCCTCAAACCACAGTCTTGGTGACCTCAGCCTCCCAAGATTACAAGCATGAGACAGCGACTGGTTCCTGTTATATATCTCCCATTAAAAAAATCACCCATTTTAAAGGTGAAATAATAGCAATGGTACTGAGAATTTTAATGAATTTGGAAAAAAGCAAGCAAGCAATCCTCACAAATTTTCCTCCTAATTATCATATCTTTATCTGTTAATGGGATTATAATGACACCAACATCATAGGGCGTTAGTGAATTTAAGAGATCAGCCCAAGGCCTGGCATGTGGTTCTTGCTCTGTAAATGTATCTGCCCCATCATACGTTCAGGACAATGCTGGTCTTGAGCCTGTCCACATATCCCTGTCTTCTAATGTTAAGTCTGTCTTTGTTATATACAGCACTGAGAGGCCAAACTGGCAGGAACATCGGGATTTTTGCCAAGTCCAAGCCCTTTGGCAGACAGCTAGAGCCTCCAGTGTTTGCAGTTCCTGGAAGGTGGTCAGCAGGCTGGTTCTGGAGGTGCTGTCACGTTGTTCCAACTCTGGCTACCTACACACAAGCAGGCAGAATTTTATGGGGTCCAAGAGAACTCTGGAATCTTTTGTTTATGGATGAGGTCTGGTGGGAAATTTAGGAAGCACAGATAAGATACAGAAGGACAAACCAAGGCACTGGTGGCTCTTGCCTGCAATCCTAGCTACTCAGGGGGCTAAGATCTGAGGATTGCATGCAGTTCAAAGCCAGCCCAGGCAGGAAAGTCTGTGAGACTCACACCAAAAAGTGGTGTTGTCTCAAAGTGATAGAGCACTAACCTTGAGCTGAAGAGTTCAGGGACAGTACCCAGGCCCAGAGTTCAAGCCCCATGACCCAAAAATAAAGATATAGAAGGACAGACTTGGACAGCCCTAAGGTTTTCCATTGCAAGTTCCAGCAAACCAACTTCAATTGACCTGAAACATAAAATGAGTTTTTTTAACTATTAAGTTTTTTTTTATTGTGAAAATACCGTACAGAGGGGTTACATGAGCAAGGTAATAAGTACATTTCTTATCAAGCATTGTTGCCTCCTCCTTTGTTTCCCCTTACCATCCCTGCCTAAAATGAGATTTAATGCCTAAGGAAACAGAAAAAATTTTAGGCATCTGATTTCAGGTACAGTTAGGTCCAGAGACTCAAGCAGTATTACCATTTTTCTGTGCTGGCTTCTCCCTTGGATAAGGTGGATTTAGCGCTGTTTCTTGGCAGTTTCAAGGCCAATGAGAAAGGAAGACCTGTTTTTCTCTAGGTGGTGGAACTGGTAAGATCCTACCACATCTCTGCTTTCATCAAATTCCAAGCCCCATCTTCCTTCCCAGAGGATTTTAGTATCTGGTCGATCTGCTCAGAGGTTTATTGAATTCCATTCAAAGCACATGGCTTATGAAAGGAAAGATGAAAGTTCCCTGAGGTGACTTGAAGCACTACTAGTAGAAGAAGGATGAAGAGGTGAAACAGCAGCTTCCACTATGTCAGGACTGAGTTACTGAGAGGTTATCCAAGTCTTAGAGCCTCCTAGGCTTTCCACACTCCAGCTTTCAATCCATTACTTCCTTCTGGCTTCCTGCAGCTAAGAACCTTACCCTTCCGCTAGCCTCTCAGCTATAGTTTCTACACTATTCTTCTTGGATATTAGTGAGGGCTGTACCTTCTCTTCTCCACCACATAGTAGAGGTGACAGCCACAGAGGTGCATGGCTGCAAGGCAGATCTGGAGGGTTTCTGCCATGGTGAACTAGTGAAGTCCAAGGCCCTGTCACAGGGTTCTGCTTAGCTTAGTGTTCCTGCTTACTCTCTGAGAAGTTATTTGCTTTCTTGGGATCTCTTGTGCCTCTTATATTCCACAGGCATGTTAGCAGTAGCTGTCTTAGAAGATGCTAGGCATCTGCTCTGTAGTCAGTGCCAACCAGTCAATAGTACCTAGCACACTGAGGTTTTCCCCTCATGTGTGCTTTTTTCAGTTTCTCTAGTGGGTGTCTTGCTTGTGGGGCCCAATGCTAGCCAGGTTCATTAAGGAAAGGATGTTGGGGATTAAATGTGTACATGTCCATCTGACTCAATGGGAAGGAGAGCGAAGGAATCCTTCTAGACTCCCACATCACAGGGGAGTCTTCAAGCCCCATCAGGCTGGCAGAGGAGTCCCCTGGCTGAGGAGTCATCACCAGGCTGCTTCACTGTCTATGTCTGGGAGTGGCCTCTGTGCCAGGGCTAGCCTGGGGCTTCCTCGGTTCCTGTGTTCTTTGTACATGAGGGTCTACAGGCTCTCAGCTGTGTGGCCCCATAGGACATTCATAGACTTTGAGTTCATTGAAGGTACAGCCTAGTATAGTGCAGCCACAGTATAGTACCAACCTAGGTTTGTGGGCAGGAAAGAAAAGGACAGTGCAGTCTGCAACACTGAAGTGGCCACCAGCAGCAGTTTTCATTTATTTGTTCTTTGTTTTTGTGCTGGTACTGGGGCTTGAACTCAAATCCAGGCCATATTCCCTTAGCTTTTCGCAAGGCTGGAGTGCTATCACTGGAGCGATACCTCAATTTCAGGCTATTTGCTGGTTAATTGAGATAAGAGTTTCAGAAATGCTTCTGCCCAGGCTGGCTTTGAAACAAGATCCTCAGATCAGCTTCCTGAGTAGCTAGGATTAGAGGTGTGAGCCGTCAGTATAGGCACTAACTATGTTGTTAAGCTAGTTTCCTTGTAGGGGAGAATGTTTCAACGTCTTTTTCTCAGTCTGCCTTCCTTGTAGAAATTAACCCAGTAGCTACAAGTGAGCTTAGGGGGCTAGTCCAGCTTCCTCTTTGAGGGGAAATTCCTTTCATGTATAAACTGCCACAAATGCTTTCTCCCCTTGGTCCCTCTCCATCCTCTGAGCAATGTTCCCTGCAATCGCTCCCTTGCCAACAACACAGCAGCCAAAGCTACAACTGAAAATCAAAGAACATTTTTAATGAAAAAGGCCCTTGATATCCCTTTTTTCCCCTTCAAATCCACAGCAATAATTTTGAGACTGTTAGTGACATTTAAACTCTTCTAGATATTCCTAAATTAAAGGGAGGCTGTTCTTGCAACCATTTCAAACAGGAAAATGTCTTTGCATTTCACCTGTGACCTTTTCTTTCATATAATGTCAACATTATAGAATACAAATGTTTGAAATTTCTAAAACAGTTTTCGGTGCTTCAGTGACCAACAGGCTGACCATTCTTCACATTCATTACTCAAAAAGTACTTTTGGTAACCATTTTTTGGAAAGGTTAATTTACATATGCATGTCTCTTGTACTTCACTAACTTAAAAAATCATTTCACATTATGATAATATTAAGAAGGATCTCTCAAATTAGACTGCTGTTCTTTGGCGAAACATGGAATGAGTGGCTGGCATTTGAAAAACAAGTTAGGGAACAAAGCAAGGTTTGCTTTTGCTCCTGTGAGTAATGGATGCCCTGTGGCTATCTTGTCTGGAAACTGCATCTCAGAATCCCTTAGCATCTTCTAGTCTCAGAATTTTGTCTGTTACATCTTGTTTCATCCTCACAGCATCATCCTGCAAAGTAGAGGCCTCACTCCCATTTTACAAATGAAGCGAGTGAGCCATATAGAGACCACTAGCTGGCCTGCTAGGTTAGTCAGTGTCAGGACCCTGTATGATCTTGGCACAAGCCAAAACTATCCTCCCTTTGCTGTCCTGTGATTCACAGCAGAAGTGAAATGTGAGTCATCCCTAGACCACCTGGTTTAGAGGAGAAGGAGTACCCCTAGCATCTGCTTATCCCATACCCTTCCTTCCCAGATATTCCCTATGTACAGTTGAGGTCACCTTGCTCTGCAAGGTCCAACATAAAACCATGATTGCACCTGTCTAAAGCAGCAAGGTTTGGGTTGTAGCCTCTATATGGTTCTCATAATACTCCTGCTTAGGCAGGGGGCAAAACTAAAGATGTTTTTAAACCTAAAGAGAATGATTACAGTTTTAGCCCAACACATTTGGGCAAGGTGTTTTATCCCCCAAATCCATTGTCTCCTCTTCTGATAAGACCATATTGATTATGTTTGGGTGAGCATCCTTCCACACATTTCCAGTATAGATAGAAGTATAGCCTTGGAAAGTTAAAATTTGAATTCTCCCATCAGGATGCGTACATAATCCAGGCCAAGGGGTCAGGACCAATCTACCAATCTAAAGATTTTAAAATAAAAAATAGACTTGTGAAATCCAAAATTAATTTTAGATTTCAAACTTATTTTGAGTATCAAAAGAAATTCACTCTTGGATAGGAAGAGGCTCTGAGGCAGAAGGTAAGGCTAAGACAAGGTGGGTAAGGAAGGCAGCCAGGATACATAGATCATAAAGTAAAGTGATACAGGAAGTGCTCACTGCCAGGGAGGAATTCAGGAAGTATCTCATGATCATGGGACCACTTTTTATTCTCTGATATAAGATAAGCGTCCAGTAAATTCTGAAAGGATAAATGGCTTTGTGAAAGGTATGATATTGAAGAGCAGGACAGCTAAACCCTTGAGCCAGAGCTATAGGCAGAAAGGTAGGAAGACATAGATCCCAACCTATAATTCAGGTAGACTGCCTGTTAGGAGAAGAGGGATGCTTTACTGCCAAAGACTTCAGGGGCAAACTTTCAACTAAATGTTCAACAGTGACCTGAATTCTTTCCATTTGGTTACGGGGGGCTCTGCTAAGATAATTGACCCACATTTTCCTTGTGTTTTTTGAGAAAGAGTTTTTTTTTTTTTTTTGGTTGGTCCTGGGGCTTGAACTCTGGGTTTGGGTGCTGTCCCTGCACTCTTCAGCTCAAGGCCAGTGCTCTACCGCTTAAGCCACAGTGCCACTTCCGGTTTTCTAGTGGTTTATTGGAGATAAGAGTCTCACGGACTTTCCTGCCTGGGCTGGCTTTGAATTGTAATCCTCAGATCTCAGCCTCCTGAGTAGCGTGAGTTATCGGCGCCTGGCAAGAGTTCTTTTTGAAGCAATAGAAATATTATCGATATTATTAATTTTTCTTGATTCTAATTTTCCTAGGTAGGCTTATTAAATTTTTAGAAAATACATTAAAATGAAAAAAAAACCGAACTCTCACAATCCTACCACTAAGAAATAGCTATTGCTAAAACACATGCACATAGACACACAAATGAAGCCATTCTAATTCAATCCACTTCAACATTATGTCTTACCTTTCTATATCAACAAAGAGAACTGTACAGTTTTAATGGCTGCTGAATCATCCATTGAAAGGTAAACCACAAGCCAGGGACTGGTAGCTCATGCCTGTAATCCTAGCTACTCAGGAGGCTGAGATCTGAGGATTGCGGTTCAAATTCAGCCTGGGCAGAAAAATCCGTGAAACTCTTATCTCCAATTAACCATCAGAAAACTGGAAGTGGTCCTGTGGCTCAAGTGGTACAGTGTTTGCCTTGAGCTAAAGAGCTGAGGGACAGAATCCAGGCCCAGAGTTCAAGACCCACAACTGACGAAAAACAAAAAACAAAACAAAGATAAACCACAATTAATGGAACCAGCTCTCTGTTGTTGGAGATTGAAGTTGGTTCTAGCATTGGGCCATCGTGGAATCTTTGCTGTGAACAACCATCCTTACAACTAAAATGTCACACATTTGAAATGATTACCTTTGGATAAGTTCCTAGATGTGGAATGCTGAACCAATGAACTTCATAGTTTTTATAACCCACATTAATAGTCTGACTTCTGGTATTTATGTTGGCCTAACCTCCTCCACCTCAGGCCTGCTATCTTAGGCTCTGCTATAAAGCATGGCTTTCCCCAAAATCTGGTGACACAGGCTTTTCCCTGAAACTAGCTGACTTAGGCCTTGTCTTATTGGGTGACACAGGCAGCTGCAACCATAAATCTTAGCCTCACAACAACAATTTCCCCTGCTCTCATACCCCTGATGTCTTATCCAAAGTTGACCCTACACAACTGTGCTTGTAGTCCCCTCTAGCTGCTGCTCTGTCATTTAAAAGCTGATCTAAAGATTTTTCCTAGAGTCAAAATTAATACACTGATATAAAAGTATTGTCACTAATATTTCTGCTACCCAAGTATGTAAAGCTGCCTTGGATATAGAGCTAAAAAGACACCAACTCCTGCATTCTTCATTGTAATCACAAAGGCATAGGGATACCTACAAAACCTTAACCTCAATTAGTATCCTAAAGGGTTATATGCAATTAAGAAGAACTATATTTCTATTTGATCTCCTTGTTGCTTTAATTGGTAATAAGGGCACTTCGATAAGGGGCAATTTGGGGATCACAGTTCAAAGCCAGCCTGGGCAGACTCCATTTCCCAATTAACCAGCAAAGAGCCAAGCTAGAAGCATGGCTTAAGAGACTCATCTCTATTTAACCAGCAGAATGCTGGAAGTGGCACTGTGGCTCAAATTGGTAGAGGGCTAGCCTTGAACAGATCTCAGGGACAGTGCCGGGCCAATGAGCAAAAATGTCAACTGGGACAAGCCATCCCAGCAACAAGCACCTAGAACCCTGGGACATAGCTAGTCCTAGAGTAAAAGGGGATGGTGTCACATCCTAAATGGAGTCACTTTGCGCTTGCCCTTTCAAAATTAACCAGATCTGGGAGATCAAAAGAAAATAATTAATAAGTGTGTCCATCTAATGTCCATACCTGTCTACCTTCTAACTTGACAGGTACTTTCATTCTTACCTTTGTTACCTGCTATTTACAGGAAATGATCAAGGCCTGTCACCAAGCCTGTAACCACTCCAATCCAGCCCTAGCTTCTGACTGGGTGTGGGCTTAGACTCCAAATGGAACATTTCTGGCTTCTACCCAGGGTGTGTTTTCCTGTATCATTCAGATCAACTGGTCTTGTCACCTTGTCAGCCTTTGCCCGATCTCAACTCAATTACAGGAAAATCTCAATAGATGATGGAAATCACTCCAATGGACTCCTGTTGGGATTTCCTCTCATAGTGGTTCCCCCCCACCTTGCATTAGGACTTTAATAGTCATCCTCATTCCTCCTTCTTGGACCCTGTTTTCCTAACCTTTTTCAAAAGTTTCTCTTTAACAGGATAACAACCCTTACTCAGGACACTATCTGGGAGCAAGTCAAGGACACCACTTCCCCCTTAACTTCTCATCTGCTTCCACCACTTTTTCAACACATGTGGGCCTATCTCTGGAACTATGTCACCCTCACCACACCTTTCCCAATACCCTTACAGCCACCAAGGTCTAAGGCAAGCTGCATTAAATTCACAACTGTAATATAAAGCTTCATCAGCTTATGGTGCCCTCCTATGCTGCACTTCCCACAGGACCTCTGTCTCTGTGGATTACAAAAAAAGTGGAGCCAAGCCTGCTCCGTATTCCAGAAAACTTGACTCCATCAAAATATCCTGAGTACGTGAAGCCTATAGAACATCCTCACAGAAAGAGCAAGCCTTCACCAACCAGATGGTCAGTCAGATGCTCCTTGGACAATACCACATTACCCTCAGCCAGAGGATACTTCCACATAACTCTGCCCATTATCCAGCAGGAAGCAGTTACAGAAGATGGACCTTTGTCCATGTACCCTAACATGATAACCCTGCCAAAAATTAACAAAAAAGGGAGGAACGTTATCCTAACCTCCTCCACCTTAGGAGCCACTCTGCTATCTTTGGCTCTGCTGTAAATCATGACCTTTCCTCAAAATGTGGTGACATAAGCCCTTCCCCAAAATTAGCTGACTCAGACCTTATTGGATGACACAGGCAACTGCAACCATAAATCTTAGCCCTGCCACAATAAAATCCCCCGCTCTCACATCTCTCATGTCTTACCCAAACTGAACCCCATATAGCCATGCTTGTATTTCCCTCTAGCTGCTGCCCTCTGCCCATGAGACAGCCTGTCAGGTCACTGACATTAAAGTTCTTTGTATGTGGCCATGTGTCCCAGTGATTTTCTTGGAGAAGCCTTTGAATTTACACTCCCTAATACTAGATGTCATTATTTTTTCTTTCTTTTTTGCTATCTGAAGAAAGAAGAGGTATAGAGTTGGCTGCATATTGGGTGAAGGGTCAAGATGATTTCTAATGGTCCCTTCCCAGAGAAACTTATGAGAAGACATTTTTTCCTGGATGTGGGTCTGACTAAAACAGCAGATGCTCCTTTCCTATTCCAGGAGACTGACCTCTTTCTTGTGTCTCAGACCAGTGTTCCCAAATGCCCAGAATGGGAGGCTCCTGCTGCAATGTGAAAACAGAGGACGAATCCAAGAAATGGTCCTGCTGGCTGACTTGGGAGGGAAATGAGAGCTCTCCAGGCTTTTGATAACAGTAGAGTCATCTTATCATCCCATAGCCCAATATGCTTTACAGAGATTCAAGGGAATTGGAGAGGATAATGGAAGGAGTCTTATTAGTTAAAAAAGAAGTTCAGTTTATTCTTGCTACAATGATTGTCTTCCATTTTTTCTCTCTATTAAAATTTCAGGTCACACCTCAGCAAGGTTGCCTTTCCTTAATTGATGGGCACTTCCTCAGTGAGCCATCTTGAGTGACACTGAATGATGACCAAAAGACTCTTAAGAGAAGTAAGCCACCTTGACTAGGAGCATGCCCTTCAGAGTCACTGCAGAAGAATCTAGAAACAATATTTCTCATTTATCTGACAATGAACTGAGGGTCTTCTCTGAGATATTCTCTGAGACCATTGTTTATCATCTTCTAGGGGATTTCTCTGAAATTCCAGGATCTTGGTCTTGTTATAACTCTATCATGGAATGAAAAATCCTAGTTGCTGAGATATTTTCTGAGACCATTTTTATGATCTTCTAGGGGATTTCTCTGAAATTCCAGGATCTTAGTCTTGTTGTAACTCTATCATGGAGTGAAAAATCCTAGTTTTGGAGTCTTATGGACCTGGATTCCATTCGTGTTGGGAAGTTGCTAACCAATTATTTCTCCTCTTTGAACCTCAGTTTCTTTATTCATGAAATGTCAGCAGCAATATTCTTTTTTTCCTTTGTAGCATATTTTAAATATTTATTGTAAAAATGTCATACAGAGGGGTTACAGTGACACGAGTAGGGTAGTGAGTACATTTCGGTCAGCAGTAATATTCTAATTTTTATAGAGCTGTGATAACCCAACAAAAGATGACAGCATGATGCATAGTAGGTGCTTAACTAATTGTAGTTCTGTGATAAATGTCATCTGTTGAACAGAAGGAATAATCACTTAGATATTTATAAAGGTTAAGTGAAATAAGGCTTGTTAAGTATCTGGTACCTAGCAATTTCCCATAAGCTGATAGTTTTGGGCCATTTTTCTCTGTCTGAAATATCACTGTTGAAGAATGAGAGATATGAAGGGATAGTTAGACTCTGAGGTTAGAGGAGCTGTTGGCTTTTTGAAACAGATGCAGGTTTTGACTTTTAAAGGTAGGCTCCCCTTCTAAGAGTCCTTGGAAAGATGCAGTAAAAAGAAACAATTATTGTTTGAGAACAGGAGATATTATATTTTTTCCTTTTATCCAGATATCCTCTGGATAAAAAGAGCCAGGGAAAAATGCTACTGGGATTTGGGAGAAACAGAGGTAGTGACCTAAGGGCCCATGGGGACTGGAGCCATCACAGACACACCAAGTGAGATGTGAGCACTATGTTTTCAGTAGCTATAACATCAAGCATTCAGTTTGATATTTTCACCCACCCTAATGCTGGAAGTGCCTCTGTTCTCTCCACAATAAGTGAAGCTCTGTTCCCTTGCCTTGGGAATACCTGGGAAATAAAAGGTCTTTTTTCAGTTGCACAAGGGACTAGAGATTCACTATAGCAGGAATTTAGAGCAAGAGAGAGCAGGAGCTTGTGTCTTTGACCACTTGGAAAAGCCTGTCGGGTAGGCAATGATGAGTTATTTTAGTTGGGTATCGAAGCACAAGGTCACTCTCTCAGAATGCTGAGAAATTCAAGTAAACAAATCTAAGAATATCCTTAGGGTGAGTTGCTTATTCAGTTTTCAGAATGCTCTTCTAGAGTCCAAATCATGCAAAAACAAAAAAAATACAGTCTAGCTATATTAATGTCCCTAGAGAGTTAAGGGTGCCAGTGTGTGTGTGCGTGTGTGTGTCTGTGTGTGTCTGTGTGTGTCTGTGTGTGTGTCTTTTTGTGTCTGTGTCTGTGTCTATTTTTGTGTGGCTAAGACTATTGGCAATTTCTGCCACAGTAAAGAAAGAGTTTTAATGACTCAAACTTCTGTGCACATTAGCCTTGAACATGGTTTCTAAAGGTGTTGCCAGTCCCAGAGGGACCAATCTGGCACTTGAGACACAACATTTTCAGCTTTGGCATCAAAATCAATGAAGAGGAGCTTTATAATGAATCAGAACACCCCTCTTCCATGAGCGTATGAAGTACCTGTCACTTAAAGAAAATACTTACTTTGCCAGTTTGTTATTTAAACATTACCAGCACTTGCCAAATTTGATCTACTATAGCATGAGCAGATTTAAGATTTTAAAGTATCCTGTGCTGTCTTCTAACCCCCAATGACAGGCTGGATTTTTTCTTCTGTTTGATACTGCTAGGAATTATTCAAGTGCTTTATTTGCAAAATGGGAAGAAAATGGAGAAGAATATCTCCAAAAAATCAAGAAGAAGAAAATGGGAGAAACAAGAGCAACCTGTAGGTAACGCGGGCCAGAAATGCAGAAAAAGGCAATTATTATGCATAAAGCTTTGCAGCAGTAGCAGAAATGCACTCAGTTTAATGAGTGTGTCCTACACAAAATCACTGGTTGGACCCACAAGTATAGCAAGTCTGGCAAGCTTGAGCAGATTTGACCCCTGTTTTCTTATAGCTCATCCTTTGATGTCTATAATACTTGGTTTGGTTCCTATGGCAAAGGTTATGCTCATTGATAATCTGGGACCACTACAACCACATGTTCCCCATCTTCACTCTAGTCAGTCTGGAACTTAGTTCCTGCTGACCACATTTCCTTTCCTGCCCATACATTCCATACCTGCATGCACTTTGCTCCTCCTTACCTAGCTGTCTCCTTGGTAAGTCAATTGAGACTCTCCCTTCTTTGAGGAAACTTCCATGACCCCACAGCCAGTTGGATCCTCTTGTTCTATGCCTCTATAATTTCTTGATTGCTTAATTAATAATTTATAACAAATGGCTGTGGGCATCCCTTTGCCCACTACTCTGTAGTAGTGCAGAGGACTGAGCCAGGAAAGTCAAAGATAGTCATTAAACACTGGAGAGAGGAATGATTATTTTTTATGGTCTAGAAGTTATGGGTCTTATTCTAATGTTATTTTAAAGCTTTGATTGTTAGTCTTTCTTTTTCTTGCTTCTGTGCTATCTTGATACTTCTTTATTAGTTTTTACTTACATCATCAAGATCAAACAAAGGATGAAGGCTGCTAAAAATAGTCATACTTTTTTTTCTGGTATAAAAAGTGGAAAATTTTCTTTCAGGGAAAAAGACTGCCAAACTGGTAAAGACATTGCTTGAAATCTCAGACTTGGACAAATGTTTCTTTTATCTATAATTGTTGCTTTTCTCCTTTCTCACATTTGAAACAGAGATATGCATAGTTATTGTGACTTTAGATCAAACTACTATGAAAATTTTAAACTCAAGATTTTCCCTGCTATGTACGTAAGACTATATAAGATGATGCTAAGTGAAATGAACCCCAAGATACAGACACAAGAGGTTTTATCTTTGTTGCTATTGTTATTAATATAATTATAATTTGCTCTATGATTTTTTGTTTCTTTTGTGTGTTCCTCCCCCCATTGTATAACTCCTGTTTTCACTGTATTTGATTCCAGTGCCTTGCATCTTGTATATACATTTTTCTAATTTGGGGAGGGGAAGGGAAATAACAAAATGTTGAAACAAGGATACAGGCTAACCCATTGTAATGATGAGATGTACAAGACACTATGTTGAAAATGAACTTTACAACTGCAGGAGGGAGGGTAGAGAGGAGGTGGGAGGGTGGGAAGGGAAGGGATGGTAGGGGATAAAACAAAGGAGAGGGTAACAATGCTCAATAGGAAATGTATTCATTATCTTACTCATGTAACTGTAACCCCTCTGTACAGTATTTTTACAATTAAAAAAGCACATACAAAAATAAAAAAAATTTAAAAAAGATTTTCCCACAAATGGGGAAAATCTGCACTAGAAAATGTAAGCAAGAAAACAGGCTTTCTGTAGTGTGGAAGTCAATTGGCAGGTGCCTGTCTATGTTATGTGTGTTTAGCTCAAGTACCAAAGTGCACCCAGATTTCGCAGCCTGCAAGATTATGCACTTGTGCCAAAGACTCTATAGAAGTTACTTTCTTTTCTTTTCTTTTTCTTTCTTTCTTTCTTTCTTTCTTTCTTTCTTTCTTTCTTTCTTTCTTTCTTTCTTTTTCCTTCCTTCCTTCCTCCCTTTCTTCCTTCCTTCCTTCCTTCCTTCTTTCTTTCCTTCCTTCCTTCCTTCCTTCTTTCTTTCCTTCCTTCCTTCCTTCCTCCTTCCTTCCTTCCTTCTCTCCTTTCTCCATCCCTTCCTCCCTTCCTCCCTTCACTTCCTTCCTTCTTTCCCTCCTTCCTTTCCTTTCCTTCCTTCCTTCCTTCCTTCCTTCCTTCCTTCCTTCCTTCCTTCCTTCCTTCCTTCCTTCCTTCCTTCTCTCTCTCTCTCTCTCTCTCTCTCTCTCTCTCTCTCTCTCTCTCTCTCTCTCTCTCTCTCTCTCTCTCTTATTTTAATTTCTAGGTTTTTGTGTTAGCCCTAGGGTTTGAACTCAGGACTTGGACACTGTCCCAAGCTTTTTTGCTCACAGCTAGCACTCTACCACTTGAGCCATGGCTTTACTTTTATCTTTTTGATGGTTAATTGGAAATAAAAGTCTCATGGACTTTCCTGCCTGGGCTAGCTTTGAACTACAATCCTCAGATCACAGTCTCTGGAGTAGCTAGCATTACAGGTGTGAGCCACTGGTACCTTTCCAGTACTGGGGTTTGAACTTAGGGCCACATATTTGCTAGGCAGGTGCTCTAATGCTGAATCACACCTCCAGCTCTGAAACAGCTCTTTTATCTCTTTCTTTTTCTTTTTTAAAATATTGCATCCAGAAACTTCAATTGCCTGTGAGCAGTCTGCAAAGGTTGAATGATTAGCATGCCCAGTGGCAGAAAGTAACTGTCACTTTTCTAGCTAATTTCACTAAATGAAGCTGACATTAAGATTGATAATAGCCCCAAAAATTGTATAGTACCTGGAAAGAGGCAGAAGAACATTTGGGACTCACAGGCTGATCTGGACCTAACTCTACAACTCACAAATGAGGGGGCCTCAGGCGAGTCCCTCATTCCAGGGAACCTCACTTTTCTCTTTGTAAAATGGGTTTAGTGATGTCTAGGTACAAGATTGCTTTGTAGAACCTTGCAGATATATGCAAGGTTGGAGGCAGTTGGTGTTCCCCAATTCCCCCTTTGGCTAGGGTTGTTGAGGCCCTGGTGTGGGAGGCACAGTTGGAAGGCAGACAGTTCTAACAGGAACTCTAGTTGAGTTACAAGTTTAAAAAGAATTGGTGGGGTGGGAAAATGTCTTCCATTTTAAGTATTTGTTTATTAGAAGCAGGGCCTAGAGAGAATTCCTAGGGCCATTAGGAAGTTCAAAGACTATCTTGGGTACAATGCAGAGATGCTTGTGGGTCAATATTTTCTTCAACTAAATGCATGGAGAAGAGTTGGGGGGAGGGGGAAAAGGAACCTACAGTGAGAAAGACATTTAAAGGGAAGGGAGGAAATCTGTGTGCCAGGCTCTGACACTATTGTTTAACTCTTTTTTTTTTTTTTTAAAGAAAGTCCCATTCATAGGCTGTTTTGCAAGTGACCTCACGTGGCCTGCTGCATAGAGAGGAAGCCAGTCTTGGCAACCTGAAGTCTGGGCATCCATGAGCAGTTCCCAGGACACTCCCAGAGAAGTGGGAAGGTCCCAGAACTTTGGGGTGCCAGGCACATTAAGGGGTGATCTTAAGCAGCTCTCTGATGCTACCTCAGTGACCTCTTATATCATAGGCCTGCTGCTAACTGACCTGCTATTTTCTTCATTTCTTGGTTAATAATGGGTTTTCTTCATGTGTCATCTGGGACTGGCAGGAAAATCTCATTCCTTTCCCAAGGGCACCATTCCAGCTCACTCTTTACCACTTCTGTATTTGGTCCAGAGTTTTGAAATTTAACATTACAGTCTAGCAGAATCCAACGTGTTGAGAAGCTAATGGTCAGGCTACCATCAAGACTGACCAGAGCTCTCCATGTTCTGGGAGACACAATTCTCAGTGCTCAGAATGGCCACAAGGAAATTTTCTTGGCAGATGCCCCATAGCCCTGAGTAAGGGCTCTGGCTGAGGGGCTTCAGCAAGCCTCCAATGATTGATGCCTCTTAGGATTGGATGTGTTAATCCTGAGCACCTATGAAGCTCCAGGTTCAGTTTTGCTGAGCTCCATCTGGTGTTTGAGCTCTCTTCTGCATGGGCCTCAGAAAAAAAGCCCAAAGTTGGAGGTTGGGAGGATGGGGTTTCTTGTGGGCTACTGAACTGATTCTGAGTTTTTCCACTGGTTGTTGCATGAAGGATATCCTTACGTGGACCTCTTTGTAGAGAAGCTTGAAATATGACTGTTTTCTGTTCAGAACAAGCAAGAGAAAAGACAAGAGACAGAAAATGACTAGGATAGTCTTTTATAAGTTAGTTTCAGAAGAGGCATTCCTTCACTTTTGCCACATTCAGTGCCTTAGGAACAAGTACTAGGTCCAGCCCAAATTCAAGGGGAAAGATTACACAGAATATGAGTGTCAGGAATTACTGGAAGCAATATAAAAAAAATCTACCATAGTCAGTTCATTTGCCTACACATTCATTCAACACAGAACTTTCCAGACACGGGGCTAGCCACTGACATTTTTCAACTCGTTAGACTATACTAGTTTATCTGAGTTATTTGGAACAGACTAATTGTTAAATGTTAGAAATTCAGGTACTAACTAGTATCACTACTTTTTTTGTGACTTACTCATTCCCATTCCCATTCATTTTCATTTTTATTTGTATAGAAAATCCTCTTCCTGACTTAAAAATGTTTCTATGAATCACAACTAAGACACTTATTGAAGGAATAAATAACACAACTACATATGTGACAACTGAGTAAATAAGGTGAGAAATCTGTTTGGCTAAATACGATGATGTAGGTTGATTCATGTAATCAAATTATGGTTATTTCATTAACTCTTCAATTCAAATTCCAAATCTATTTGCCCAGGTAAATTTGTTCAACAGGAAGCCCTGACATCCTTTAAAGTAAGTATGCTCCTAAATGGAAGTTTAATTTATAATCGTTTACTTTGTTAAAATAAAAGCAAATGAAAGGATAGCACAAAAATTTAAAGGATTTGCAATGGATTCCCCTAGAGCTGGAGAGATATGAATTTTTCCTGAATCCCTCTGACCACGGATGGAATTAAAAACACGGTAATAAAATTACTTTCTCACAGTGTTTGCTTCTTTAATGAAAATAAAGCCACAGGGAATTAGCTGCCAACAGATGTGAGGCAGGTCAATGCTGCCTGATCAATTGTGGACCTTCTTGGGGACTGTGATGCACTTTCGACTAGAGCAGGTTTTCTGGTGGATTCCATATTCAGGACACAGCAGTCCAAACCCCATTATGAAAAAATAGCCAGTTCCAAGCAACACAGAGTGAAACAATTTTCACCTGAGAACAGAATAAGAGCTGCTGTTGTGTATCTGTCAATAATGAAATCTGTGTAATAGGAAAGACAAGTAAGTTCATTTCAGTTTTGGGCTAAGTTCTGTGATTTTGTTTGTTTGCTTTTTTAATTAGTTTCCAGCAGTTGAATGTAATATCTTCCCAGTTTAGGTTAGGGTTGTGAATTCATTTAAGATATTGTTTAATATCACAGGTAGCAAATGAAGTCACTTTGGATGAACAACTCTCTGATGAAGGAGGTGTAAGCCTTTCTTTATTGCAACACACTCTTGGCAAATAACACAATTCTCCCTCCCCTCCCTCCCAACCCTCTCTTCAGGACATGTGAATTGTATTGATTCTCTTTACTTCCTCACCTTGCTCATTGTTTTGCATGTCAGAAGACAGAATTTTCAATATCACAAATCACATCTTGTGTGCTATTGAAAGGGCATGAGAGGAAATGTGATCCCCCTTTGTCAGGCTTCTTTGATTGCCAAGCTCAGAGGTGAGGACTCATTTTAGGCTGGCTCTGACTTGTAATCCATATTTTGTTTGATTAACTGTCTGTGGTACTTTTAAAACCAGTGAGAATGAAGTGACATTCACAGGAGTCAGAGTCTTCGGGAATTCATATGTGACTTTTTAAAAGCTTCCGATTATTGCTATTTTATTATTACTATTTATTGCACAAACAAGTGTATAACACTTGGATTTACATAAATATAAATCAGAATGAAAGTGATTCATCCACAATCTTAATCAAATCGTTTTATTTTTCAAGTTCCCTCTCAAATCTTATTTATTCATAGTTGAATTTTTTATACATTTATACTAAGAGAGAAAAGACTGTGTATTTTTTTCTGATTAATGTTTTTTGGTGATACTTGGGTTTGAACTCTCAGTTCTTTGTGCTTGCTAAGCTGGCACTCTACCATGGAGCCATGCCTACTGTTCTGCTTTTCACTGGTTATTTTTGAGATCAGGTCTCACTTTCTTGTTGGAGTGTGCGCCTAAACTGTGATTGCTTGGATCACAGACCCCTTCTGCTGTGTCTAGTTTCCCTCTATTGAGATGAAGTTTCACAGCCATTTTTGTCCCAGGTAGCTTGGAACCCTGGTCCTCCCAATCTCAGCCTCTTGTGTAGTTTAAGATGACTGGTGTGTATCACTGTATCATCTATGGGTTTAGAAGTGATCTGGCTTTCCTGAAATCTTAGTTCTCTCATTGTCAGCCTCCCAAATTAATAGGGTTAGAGGCCTGATCCACCAGTATCTGGCTTGTGTATTTTATTTTTAAACTTAAGATGTTGTACAGCCAGGCTCTGGTGTCTCACACCTGTAATCTTAGCTACTCAGAAGGCTCAGATCTGAGGATCGTGGTTCAAAGCTAGCCTGGGCAGGAAAGTCCGTGGGACTCTTATCTTCAATTAACCACCAGAAAATCAGAAGTAGTGCTGTGGCTCAAGTGGTAGAAAGCTTGCCTTGAGTTGAAGAGCTGAGGGACAGCGCTCAGGCCCAGAGTTCAAGCCCCATGACCAAAAAATTTTTAAAAAGATGTTGTACATATTTTTTAGTATTCTAATATATTCTTCTCAATGAACATGTTAATATCTGCATTATACTGCATTGAAGACCACAATTTGGCAACCATTTTCTCATTTATGAATGTTTAGATGGAAATTTTATATGACTATTGGTTGAGTTGTAATGTTTGTTGTGTAACTAAATAAAAATTGAATGTTATTTCCAAGCCTTTGATCTTGTTGGCTTGGGAAGAAATGTGGTGGCACTCATTGAGATTCTTACCTAATCATTTCTAGAGCTAACAATTAAGATGCAACCCAAGGGATATCATCATCATTGTCATCATTATGATTTTTGTGGCACTGGGGTTTGAACTAGGGGCCTTGCACTTGCTAAGCAGGTGCTCTACCTCTTGAGCCACACCTCCAGCCCTGTATTGTTTATCAGATGTGTCCCAGCCAGCCTAAACCACAATCCACAATCCTTCAATTAGGCTTCCCATGTAGCTGAAACACCAGGCACCAGGCTTTTTAATGGTTGAGATGTGATTTTGAGAATATTTTGTTGGGGCTGCCCTCAAACTTCTGGCTTTCCGCTTCTTAGTTGTTAGGATTATAGGATGAACTACCATGTCCTCCTCAAGGAAAAATATTTAGACTTCTTTTTTTGCCAGTCCTGAGGCTTGAACTCAGGGCCTGGACACTGTCCCTGAACTTCTTTTGCTCAAGGCTAGCATTCTATCACTTGAGCCACAGTGCCACTTCTGGCTTTTTCTGTTTATGTGGTACTGAGGAATCGAACCCAGGGCTTCATGCATGCTAGGCAAGCACTCTACCACTAAGCCACATTTCCAGCCCAAATATTTACACTTCTTAGCATGATTTAAATTCTCGTGTTTCCTCACTTTTTGTATATCTGATTTTAACTGGATGTTAGGAGCAGATGGTGTCACAACTGGTACTAAGTGATTACCTTGCTGTTCTCCAAGATGTTTGAATAATTTCCTGTCCTTCCTATGTCTTTGCTAAGTTTTTTCAGTTAGGTTCAAAACTTCTTTCCCTCCTTCCCAATTGTATTGACTGTGGTAGGCAGAATCTAGAAATGGCTCCTAAGTGTTTGCCATCTGATCCTGAGAACCCATTATTATGACAAGCTACTCTCCCATGATTGTGCACGGTTACATGACACCATTGGTTTTATAAAGGGCAGGCCTGTCCCATCACATGGGCCCTTTAAAAAGAGAAAAAAATTCTTTTCTGGAAGCAGAAGGGGAATTCATAGGTTTGAAAAGTGAACATGACATGTTAATTTCTAGCCTGAGAATGGAGGAGGCCTCATATTAAGGAATGAGGGTACTTTCAGGTGCTTAGAGTAGACCCAAGGTGACAGCTCAGAATAAACAATGACCGCAGACCTTCAACAATAAGAGACAGGGTTCCACCAACAACCTGAGGGTGGAACTAGATATTTCCCTAGAGCTTCCAGAGAAAAGCTGGCCTTGTGAGACCTTACACAAAGGCCCCCACATGTGTGTGTGTGTAAATATATATATATATATATATATATATATATATATATATATATATATAGTTGTTGTTGTTCTAGAGGAGACAAAAGAGTAAACATTTTAAAAGTCCCACTCTCCCCTTTTGGCTGTACTGGGGACTGAATTCAGGACTTCACACTTGCTAAGAAAGGACTCTAACCACTTTAGCCATGCCTCCGGCCTTTTTTTCATTGTCTGCAATGCGATCTTCCTACTTGTGCTTTCCTGAGTTGCTGGGGATGACAGGGGATGCACTTTTCCTGGCCATTGGTTGAAATGAAGTCTCTCAAAAAAGTAGCTAGCATTGCAAACTTGAGCCACAAGTCTGGCAAGAGCTGAGCTTTCTCCTAAGATGGAGTTAAGTGCTTTAGAAAGACTAGATAAATGGCAGTCACTGAAAAAATATTTTGGAATTAGGTGGGTGAGAAATTGAAAAACCAGAAAAGTAGGGTCAGGTGTGGCAGCTCACACTTGTAGCCCTGGTTAACAAAAGTCATGGGTAGAAGGATTTTAATTTAAGGCCAGCTCAAGTAAGATCTCAAGAACCTCTATGAGAAATTACCTAAAGCAAAAAGGGCTGAAGTCATAGCTCAAGTGACTAATTTCAAACTTCTGAGTTCAAAATCCTAGTATCACTAAAGAAAGGATTGTGATGGTTTAGAAGAAGAAGATGTTTGCACTCCGATTATTTTGAATGTATTTCTCAATTCTTCCTCAATGTTAAAGACTATGAAACTGGTTCTTGTGAACACATCTTGGAGGAGGAATTATGTAAAATTCCCCCACCTGCCACACCCAAAGAAAAGGGCCTATATCAGAAGAGTTGCCTTTGAAGTCGCATAGCTTTAAGTTAAAATAGGATTTTTCACATGCTGGTTTCATCAGATTTGATGATTCCACACATTGCTTGATTTTTGTGTGTGTGTGCCAGTACTGGGGCATGAACTCAGTACCTGGGTGCTGTCCTTTAGCATTTTTGCTCCAAGTTGGCACTCTACCACTTCAACCACAGCTCCATTTCTGGCTATTTGGTGGTTAATTGGTGATAAGAGTCTCACAGACTTTTCTGCTTATGTTGCAGGCTGGCTTTGAAACTCTCCTTGGATCACAGCTTCCTGAATAGCTAGGATTACAGACATGAGCTACCAGCAGCCAGCACATTACTTGCGGTTTTTCCCTTCTGTGGCCAGCTATCTGGTACTTGTAATTGTGTCCTTTGAGAGAGCTTCTGTTAAACATTAGGCACATACATGCAGACTACAATCAAATCATGAGGTATGAAGGCACTTCATGAAACATTCAAATTCCTAGAAAAAATCGGAATAACAGTAGTATTTACAGTTGAGTGGTGGATTTCTGTAAATTTTCCACAATATAAACATATTGATTTTGAAAGTAGGCAGCAAAAGTAAACAATCATAACAATAATGGAACAACTTCTAGCTATCTTTCAATCCAGGGATCCCTTCCCCATTCCCATTATTTTTCTCCATTCTCATGACATTTTATAAGCCACCTTTATCCCTCCCTTCCTTCTTTTCCTCTCTCCTCTCTCCCTCTTCCTCCTTCTCTTTCCCTCTGAATAACTTATTTTTTATGTTCCTATAGCTCATTTGCTTGCACTTCTATTTCACACTAGTCCTGATCTTTATCATGGCCAATTGTTCTTTTGAAAGCAGAGCCAGGTCTTATATATATCTGTCTTCTATAATACCAGGTCAAGTTCCCTCTATCTAGAAGGTGAGGGTCAAAGAGTGAATGAATGAACGGTGTTCTTGTGAATATAAAGACATATGCATCAGAGACTGGAAAATTATTCTAAGCAAGCTCTCTTGGTGTCCTTTGGAAAGCTGTTTTAAAATCATACACTGGCCTACGTGATCCAGATCATGTGTTTTAACATCTTATATAATCTAAAAGCAAAGGCCATATACTCAGCCCTCAAGCAGAGCCTTTCTGGGCAAAATGAGAACAGCTTTCAGAAAAACAACAGCAAATGGAGTGCCTGTTGTAAAGGCATCACAGATGTGGGCCTGGCTCTGGGAGCACAGCATATGGGATGTTCCCTTGACATTCCCCTCCTGTGCCTCTAGACTACCTGTGAGCAAGCATGGTACATGCATAGGGGAGCATTTGTGAAGTATTTGCAAGTTTGCATTTCCTGCAAGCATACTGGGCTGCTCTGGTGTGATTGCTGAAAATGGAACGGTCTATTAAAAAGTAATGGTTGCCGCCTGACGGATTTGCTTCTTGCAACATTAGCGTCATGGTGATGGATTAGCAGAATCTCTAAAAGGGAAACGCATGTTTTCGCAAATATTTTGTATAAACATAAATTCACTTGCAAACATTACTCATTTTCCTTTTATTTTATTTAGTACCCTTTAACATTTGCTATGCATCTTGTAGCACACATGTGGCTAGAAGACTCTAAGCAATTTTGGGAGGGTCATAGAAACCTTGGTACTATCTTGTGTCATGTTTTGAGTTTTCCCTTTGTTTCTGAGCTGCTTGCCAGATGGGAAGAGAAGGTATGAAGCACAAAGCAGACTCATTGGACCAGGGAAGCTCAAAAAGGGGTCTGTGCTTGAAAGGCAAGTTTGTTTAATGATTTCAAGATTCTTTGCATCCATTTTATCTCTCACTGAGCAGATCAATAAGTGCTTTTATATATTTTATTTTTTATTAACTGCTTTCAGTTTGTGGGGCTTGAAATCAAGGCTTTGCACTTGCTGTATTGGTACATTAGTGCCACATTCCCAACCCTAGGAACTGGTTCTTCAGTTACCTCCTAACATCTAAAAGAACAGAACGAGGAAATGTATGGTTTTCCACACTAAGACTAGACCGCAGCCAAGACAACTGAACTATTATGTGTTTCCAGGGATTGGAACTAAGAGTCTTTCCATTAAGATCATTCCATGAAGGACATTAGAAAGATGGATATAATTGGAGATAAGCATTTTATTTGGGTGGAGAAGGCATCAGAGAGAGATATAGTAGGAAAATTGTACTCTAGACCAACAGACTTTTTTTATTCCAGTGAGTGGGACACTGTTGGAATAAAGGTCAAGGGTAGGTAGAAACCATTAGACTCTCAAATATTGGACAGAAAGCGGGACAGACACCTCTGAGAAGCCCTTCTCAATATATGTGGGTCCCTGAGTTAACATAGCCCTTGTTCCATGGATGATTATCTCTTGGTTTTGTTATATCTCTCCTTTTGCTGGTAGCTGCTTTCTGGTTTTCTTTGGGGAATGCTATGTCCAAAGTTTAGGACAAAGGTTTGGACAAAGCTTGCTTGACCTATGGCCTGTATGTGTGTGTGTGTGTGTGTGTGTGTGTGTGTGAGAGAGAGAGAGAGAGAGAGAGAGAGAGAGAGAGAGAGAGAGAGAGAGAGAGAGAGAGAGAGAGAGAGAGAGAGAGAGAGCGAGAGAGAGAGACTCAGACATGCAAGGAAAGCCTCATCCTTTCTAGACCCTTAATAACCAGTTCAGAAGGATCAGCAGCTGACTCTATCAATAGGCATTCAACTGCATATTGGTGATTGAAGAATTCATCCTTCTTTGTGTGGATTTCCTTGGTTTTATGTTTAAAACATCTCCTTAGCAACATCCCTTCCATTATATTTAATATTTGCCTCTTTGCTGTTGCTGTTTTAGAATCTGTAATGAAGTTGAGTTAACACACACACATTACTGTAACAACTTGGGGGTTAAAGATAGTTAATCAGCCGGGAGAAATAATGCATTGTCTAGTTTAATTTCAGCGAAGACTTTTGGTCTTTGAACATTCTAACATAAATGAGTCTTACAAGAAATGGGACTTGCAAGCTAGAGTCTAATGGATTGCTTCAACCATATCTGGTTAGCTGTAAATATCATTAGCTTTGCATGTTTCTGTGACCCCTCATTTCTTTGTTGGAATGAGCTTCCTGAAAAGACAAAAGTGTTGTCATTCACATTTTAACTCCTTCTGGGGATGATAAAGTTAGCTGATGTCAAGCTTCCTGCAAGCCACATTAAGCTTGTGCTCTTTTAGGCCAAAAGAAAAATTGTGATGTCTCTTCCAGGTTGAGAGCATGCAAAGCTTTCTTAAAATCAGGGCTTTCATAGCAAAAAAAAAAAAAAAAGAAGAAGAAGATTTACCAGTCTATTTATATGCTAGATTTATGGCACTTTGTTATTTTTTTTTGCACCACTCACCTTCACATTATAGTCTTGATATCCATGATCAACATTTGCAATAGTGTGTCTCTAAGCCCACCTGTAATCCTAGCTATGCAAGAGACTGCGATCTGGAGTATCTTGGTTCAAGACTGGTATGAGTGGAAAAGCTCACTAGACTTCATTTCAAAACAACCAGCAAAAAGCAAGGCTGTAGTGTGGCCTATGTAGTAGAGCCTAGAAAGAACAGTTTAAATCCCAGTACTTCTAAGTTTAAATCCTAGTACTGCCAATAATAATAATAATATCTGATATTATGTTTTATTTTATTTTATTTTCTGATACTATGTTTTAGCTGACTTTTCTTTTTAGTTCTTTGATAGTGTTCTCAAATTTATTCTTTAAATTGCCTGGAGCATTTTATGAAGCTGCTAACCCTGTTAAAGTCAAAATGTTAAGGAGGAAAAGATGGAGGCAGAAAGCACAGGTGATGAGGAGAATAGAAACTGTTCTAGATTTTCAAAGGTTAGAATTTCAAATGAAATAGTTATTTGGATCTTACACTCTACACGGATCTTCCTTTAAACAAAAAAATCTACAAAAATACATTTGAATGGGACAAATTGAATATTATTTATATATTAAATGATATTAAGAAATTATAATTGCTTTCTAAAGTATAAAATGGTTTTGTGATTATATAAGGTGTTTTTATTTATTTTTTCAAGAGGCATGCTGAAATACTTAGAGATGATATATCATAATTTTTATTTGCTTTTTGTTTGTTTGTTTTTTTGAGATAGGGTCTTTCTACATAGCCTAGGCTGTTTTTTTGTTGTTTTTTTTTAACCTATGGTCCTCAGGCTTCTGAATTCTATACTAGGATTACATGCACATACTAATTTATCTTTTAAAGATAGAAAGTGTGGATGAGTACTGGTGGCTCATATCTGTAATGCTAATTACTTAGGAGATTGAGACCTGGAGGAATGAAGTTCAAATCCAGCCCTGGCAGAAAAGTCTGCAAGATTCCATCTCCAATTAACAAACAAAAAGCTGGGCGAGAGGCATGGCTCAAGTGGTAGAATGCCAACTATGGGCAAACACAATAAGTTGAGGCCTTGAGTTCAAGTCCCAGTACCAACACACATCTACACACATCTACACACACACACACACACACACACACACACACACACACACACACACACACACACACACATACACTCACAAATAGTCTAGGTGATGGTTCTACAGAATTCAGTAAACAATTCTTTATGTTCATGGGTATTTGCTTTCTATAATACAAAGTTTTTTTTTCCTTTTCTTTTAAAGGACAAAGAAATTACCAGTGGATTCCTTTCCTATGCCTATTTTTAGGAATCAATATGGTACTATCTTTGATGAAAACTATGGAAGAAAACTCCAAATATAACTTAGGTAGATTTAAATAAGCTTTAAAATCTCTTGTGCTATTGAAATACAAAATTATGCAACATTTATAAGAGTTTGTGAAGCTCTCTTAATTCATCCATGTTCTGTGGGTGGGGATAAATGAATAATAAAACCATTGCCTGTTGAAGGAATAAAATTTTGACTCATAAATTGAACTTCATGAAAATTATTTAAAGTACTTTGTAAGTATAATAGGTTTACCAGGAATAGTTCTCATTTGCATTACAGCATTTTCTATAAATGAGAAGACAGCAATGTATGTTCATTCTAGAAACCCAAGACAATCCATTAGAAGCAAATATCTACCATACTCTCATACAGAATTGTTGATATGTTGGTATGTATCTACTCTGTGCTTTCATTGAGAATTTGTATATACTTTTGCTCTCCTTCTTTTCTTATTCTCTCTTTCTAATATATATATATATATATTCTATTACATTTTGTGTGTGTATGTGTGTGTGTGTGTGTGTGTGTGTGTGTGTGTGTGTGTGTGTGATTTGTGATGGTCTTGGATCTTGAAATCAGGGCCTGGATACTGTCCCTGAGCTTCTTTGTTCAAGAGTAGAGCTCTATTACTTGAGCTACAGCTCTATTTCCCACTCCTTGGTGGTTAGTTGGAAATAAGAGTCTCATGGAAAAAATAAAGGAGGGGGTAACAATATTTGTTAGGAAATATACTTATTACCTTACTCATGTAACTGTAACCCCTCTGTACAGTATCTTTACAATAAAAATAAATATTTAATTTTAAAAAGAGTCTCATTGACTTTTCTGCCTAGGTTGGCTTTGAACTGCTATCCTTAGATTTCAGCCTCCTGAGTAGCTAGAATTACAGACATGATCCACCAGCTCCTGGCCCATTTTATATAATTTTTTAATTTTTATTTATTTATTATTGTGAAAATACTGTACAGAGGGGTTACAATTACATGGGCAAGATAATGAGTACATTTCTTAACAAGCATTGTAGCCTCCTCCTTTGTTTCCCCTTCCCATCCCTTCCCAGCCTCCCCCCACCCCCCCACTCAATCCTCCCCCCCCACCAAAGTTGTAAAGTTCATTTTCGACATAACAACTTGTACTTCTCATTGTTGCAACGGGTCCACCTGTATTCTTATTTAAATGACTTGTTTAGAGCCATCATTAGACATGACACTGAAATCAGAAGCAGGAAGTCACTATATCTAGAGAATTCCTGTGTAACAAGGCTACTTTACTTCCAGGGTCAAGGTGTCTTTACTTCAGTAATTTATTGCACTTTTAAAATAAATTTTTAAGACTTCTCATATATAAGGATTGACTACTAGCCCCTTGATAGTTAAGATGCAAATATTTTATAGTCTGTCAGTCATTTCTACATTTTACAACGTTAGTATTGAAATAATTATATTTACAAAGACTATAAAGTTACAAATCGTTATAATGCAAAAATGCACTTAATTATAAGGGCTAGAAGAACAGCTTGATGGGAGATCACCTACTTACCAAGTGTGAAGTCTTGAGTTGAAACCACAATATACAAAAAAGAAAACAAAATGATCACAGAGTAAGAGGTCCCATCAGCCTCTGTGGCAAACAATACTGTTGTTGCTGGGGTTAGATGCTGTACAGAGATCTAATAATTATAAACTTCTAAAAATCATAGAATAAAATGCATAAGAGTTTCATTTCTTTGTGGTTTGTTGATAACATTCACCTGTGGAAATGTCATCTGAAATAATTCACAACACTTGTATCACCCTACAAATGTCCCTGTACTTTTATAGTCAGTTATGCCAGATCTCCTAACTGAGTAGGCATGTTCTCCTTTGTCACTGTAGATTAGTTTTTGAACTTCATGTGTTTTGGAACCATTATAAAATACATATGTTCATCCAAATACTTTTGCTCAAGCAATTTTTTTGAAATTTGTCTATGCTGCCTATTATGTATATTAGCAGTTCATTTTAGTACATAGTAGCATTCCATCAGTTTAATAGTATTCTATTTATTTGCATACTTTCAGTTTTCATTAAAAGGCTGAGTCGCTTTTAACTAAGAATTAGGACTATTTTTGAATAATTTTTAGGCATATAATTCTCATTTTGCAGAATAAATACCTGTGAATTTATGGATTATAGAGTAGGTCAATGTGTAGAAAGCATTTATCTAGGTTTTCCCCAAATTGTACCATTTTACTTAATAGCACATGAGAGTTCTTGTTGTTTCATACCCTAATCAACACTTCTGTTATCTCAAGGTTTGTTTGTTTGCTTATTTATTTTGTTTTTGTGGTACTAGGGATTGACATCAGGGCCAACATGCTTCCAGACTTTTCTCTTTTTTTTTTTGCTGGTCATGTGGCCTTAACTCAGGGCCTGGGTGTTGTCCCTCAGCTCTTCAGCTCCAGTCTAGCACTCTACCATTTGAACCACAACACCATGTCCGGCTTTTTCTACTTATGTGGTGCTGAGGAATCGAACCCAGGGTCTCATGCATGCAAGGCAAGCACTCTACCTCTGTGCTACCTTCCCAGCCCCTCCAGACTCTTCTTGCATTGGCTATTTTGTTTTTCCTGCTGTTTCTTCAATTTCTTTCTTTCTTTCTTTCTTATTGTGAGAATATCATACAGAGGAATTACAATTACATGGGCAAGATAACGAGTACATTTCTTTTTTTTTTGGTCGGTCATGGGGCTTGAACTCTGGGCCTGGGCGCTGTGCTTGTGCTCTTCAGCTCAAGGCTAGCGCTCTACCGTTTGAGCCACAGCACCACTTCCACGAGTACATTTCTTATCAAGCATTGTTGCCTCCTCTTTGTTTCCCCTTCCTATCCCTTCCCATACTCCCCCCACCCGATCATTCTTCCCCTTGTCCCCTCACCGTCCACCAAAGTTGTAAAGTTTGTTTTCGACATAACGACTTGTACATCACATTGTTGCAATGGGTCCACCTGTATCCCTAGTTAAACGATTTGTTTTTTTCCCTTCCCCTCCACAAATTATACCAACATCAAATATAGTGAAAGCAGGGGTTATACCATGGGGAAGGGACACACAAAGCAACATAGAAATCATCTTATAAATATGTTAGAAACAGTTGAATGAAACAACAACAAAAAAAATTTGAATACTTATCTTGGGTTTCATTCCCCTAACATCAACTTATCTGACCTTTTCTGCTTGACTCAGACATATACTAGATATTGCAAATAAGGGAAACCATGGGACCTATGTTTCTTTGGGCCTGGCTTACTTCACTTAATATAATTTTTTCCAAGTCTTTCCATTTCCTAACAAATGGGGCAATGTCATTCTTTCTGATGGAGGCATAGAATTCCATTGTGTATATATACCACATTTTCTTGATCCATTCATCTACTGAGGGGCATCTGGGTTGGTTCCATATCTTAGCTATGGTAAATGACGCTGCAATAAACATAGTTGTGCTGGTAGCTTTAGTGTGGTCTTGTTTGTGATTATTTGTGTAAATGCCCAAAAGTGGGATTGCTGGGTCACAGGGGAGCTCTATGTGGAGTTTTTTGAGGAACCTCCATACTGCTTTCCAAAGTGGTTGAACAAGTTTACACTCCCACCAACAATCTATCCATAAAAGAAATGCAAATCAAAACAACATTGAGATACCACCTCACCCCAGTTAGAATGGCTATAATCAAGAACTCTAATAACAACAGATGCTGGAGGGGATGTGGACAGAAGGGAAATTACTACATTGTTTCTTCAATTTCTAATGCCCCTTTAAACTACATATCTCCAAGTAGTTGTGCTTCTCCTGGAGCAAGGTAACAGGCATGTGCCACTGTACCCAGCATTAGCTGAGATGGAGTCTCAAATTTCTTTTTTGCTCCAGTCTGATGTTGAACTACAATCCTTTTATCTTCACCTAGTAGCTAGTGGCTAGGAGTACATATTTGGGCCACTGCACTGAGCTTTTATTTATTTATTTATTTATTATTTATTTATGACATATGTATATCATAACATTGAACTTGAGATCCTCCTTCCTTAGCCTTCTGAGTTCTGGGAGTATTGCATGTGCAATACTATGTGTAGCTTGGCTAGTATTCTAATTTTAATAACCTTAGGGTGTGTAGGGGCATCTTGTTGTAGTTTTACATTTGTCTTTTTATTAATGAGAATCATTGCATGAGCTCTTTATGCCATCCCTAAATCTTCATTTATGAAGGATCTGTTCAAATCTTGTATTCATTTGCACCACTTGATCTTGTACTTTCTAGATGGGAGTCTACTTCTGAGTCATGCTTTCAGCCTCTTTCTAAAGTAGTTATTTTTGATAGAGTCTCACTTTCTGCTTGGATGCACATCAGTATTTCAATCCTCTTATCTTCTAGAGGGTTACAGGAGCACACCATCAGGTCTAGCTTCTTTTTGTTGAGATGTAAGGTCATGCACTTTTCTGTGTAGGCTGTTCTGGAACCACAGTCCTCTTGATCTCAGCCTACCAAATAGCTAGGATTACACGTGTGTCCTATCTTCTTAATATTGTTCTTTTAAATTCTAGAAACAAGCCTTTTATTAAACATGATCTTTTCATTATCTTTAGATGTTTTCCAAAGAGTAGCAGTCTTAATTTTGGTGAACTCCAAATAGCCTCTTATTTTTGATCAGTGTTTATTGTATTCTGTCTAAGAAGGCTTTGCTTCTAATAGAGCATGAACATAATTTATCATATTTTTGAAGCTTTATAATTTTAGCTTTTAGGTTTTATGTATAATCCATTTCAGTTAATTTTTGTGTACAAAAATTAAGTGTAGGTTCATTTTTTTTTTTACAAAGGCAATTATTTCCCATACTGAATACTCCCCTGGAAGCTTTGTTCAAAGAAAATTGATTGGCTGTATAAATACAAGTCTATTTCTTGGCTCTGTTCATTCTTTTAATGTCTGTACCTATATCAATACAACACTGTCTTGGTTATTGTAGCTTTATAATACGTTTTAAACTTTGTTCTTTCTCAAGATCATTTTGTCTTAGTTTCTTTTCATTTTTTATGCATTCTTGTAATCAGTTGATCAATCTTGTATAAAAATATCTTCTGGAATTTCTATTGAACTTGTGTTGAATTAACTTCATTGATTTTGGAAGAAATGGACATCTTAATAATATTGATAGTATATCTCTAATTGATTAGGTCTTCTTTGATTGTCTCAAGGATGTGTGTGTGTGTGTGTGTGTGTGTGTGTGTGTGTGTGTGTTTAATACAAGTTTTACACAGCTTGAATCTATTTCTTAGCTGTTTGTTGACCATATACTGCTTTATCAATTGGAGTTTTAATTGTTTCTTTCTGATTACAAAATCCAACTGATTTTTATATATTGATTTTGTATGTATGGCCTTGGTAAGTTCAATCATTAGTACTAGTAACTTTTATATTTTGTATATATTTTTTTTGCAGATTCTAAAAGGTTTTCTGGATACACACCACGTTATCTGCAAATGATGAAAATTATACCTTTCTCACCTTGTTAAACAGGCTGAAATTCTCGGTACACTGTTAAGTTGAAGTTGTAAAAGTTACTTTATACCCAATTACATGGGGAAAGCATTTTGACGTTTCACGGTTAATAGGATGTTATCTGTAGGTGTTTTGAGTAGGTGATCTTTATTAACTTGAAGAAGTTCCCTTCTATTTCTAGTCTTAAACTTTTTCAGAAAAAATTCTTCACTTACTGTTACAGATTTTCAATTGTATTTTGCCTGTATTAAGAAGGTCTACATCTATTCAACTTGTTCTCACACTTAAGGTGACAGTGACAGTCTTTTTATAACTTTCTATTATGTGAACAAAAAAGGGAACTCTGTTATTTGACCTTGGTTGGAATTTTTTATTAACTATGCCTAGTTTAATTTTAGGGAGGGGAGTGGGCAATGGACAATACTAAGGCCCCAGACTTTCAAAGCAAGCACCCTACCACTTGAGTCATGCCTCCAGCCCCTTTTTGCACTGGTTACTTTGAAGGAAAGCCTTGCTTTATACCCCAGGTCAGCCTGGGCCTTTATTATCTATATGTGCGTCTTCATGTCACTAGGGATGACAGGCTTACACCACTATACCTAGCTATTATGCTTTCCCCATGGGTAGGATAACAAGTATGTATACAACAATGCCCCTAGCTTTTGATTAAGGTGGAGTTTCACAATTTTTTAACCCATCTGACCTTGAACTATAATTTCCTAATCTCTACCTACTAAGTAGCTAGAATTATAGGCTTGAGCCATCATTCACAGCCCGGTTTAACCTTTTTTAACTTCTAGATTTTAAGACAGGTAGATCTTCCATTCAAGATTGATTATTTGGAGCCTGGAGCCGGTGGTTCAGTCTATAATCCTAGCTACTCAGGAGACTGAGATCTGAGGATCACGGTTCAAAGCCAGCCTGGGCAGGAAACTCCATGAGACTATTATCTCCAATAAAAACACTAGAAAATGAGAAGTGGTGCTGTGGCTCAAGCTGTGGAACGCTCACCTTGAGCTGAAGAGCACAGGGAAAGAGCCCAGGCTCAGAGTTCAAACTCCACGACAGACAAGAAAAAAAAATTGATTATTTTTTAAAAATTGTATATATTGAGACCAGTGGCTCATGCCTATAATTCTAGCTATTCTGGAAGCTGAGATTTGAAAATGATAGGCAGAAAAGTCCATGAGACTCTTATCTCCAATTAACCACCAAAAAGCCAGAGATGGAGCTATGTCTCAAGTGGTAGAGTGCTAGCCTTCAGAAAAAAAAAAAAGCTGGGGCTCTAAGTTCAAGCATGCCCCCCACAAATGACAAAAAATGTACATATCTATGGAGTTTAGTATGAATATTTCATGCATACATACAATGTATAAGGATCAAATTAGTACAATTAACATTTCTTCCTTTTAAACATTTATTATTTCTTTCTGCTTGGAACTTTGAAACTCTGAGTTCTTTATAAAATGTATCATAAATTATTGCCAATTGTAGTCACTTGATCTGAGAAGTAGAATATAAAGATTTACTCCTCCTGTCTTAGCTGTATTTTGTTACTTCTTTTTCTGTTTTTGCTGGTTCTGGGGCTTGAACTCTGGGCCTGGACACTGTCTTTGAGTTCCTTTTACTCAAGGCCAGCATTCTATTACTTGAGCCACAGGGCCACTTCCAAGTTTTTCTGGAGGTAAGAGTTTCATGAACTTTCCTGCCTGACCTGGCTTCAAACCAGGATCCTCAGACCTCAGCCTCCTAAGTTGCTAGGATTACAGACGTGAGCCACTGGTTGCCAGGCTATCTTTCTAAAATTTTATGGTAAAGGTGATGTACAGAGGGGCTACAGTTAAATAAATAAGATTAGGAGTACATTTCTTGTTGAACAGTGTTGCCCCCTCCCTCATTTTCTCCCACTTTCCCTCCCCCTACTCCTCTCCCCACAAATTGAAAAGTTCATTTCCATCATAGTATCTTGTGAGTATTGCTGTTGCATTGGCTTATCTGACCTCCTCCACCTGTCTTAGCCTCTGTGACAACTATTCTAGTCTCTACTTTATGAAATTGAATTTGTTTTAGATTTCCTATGAAACTTAAAGAGGAAGTCTCCTATGACATTTTTCTAGTGTTTTTTAAACCACACCTTTAAATTAACATCAATTAGTTGTACCAGGGGGTTTTCATTTTCCATAGCTGGCACTATGCCACTTGAGCCAGACCACAAAGGGGGTGTTAGTTTGACATATCCAAATATGCAGTGTGCCTTGATCACACTCAACCCCTTTGTCACTCTTCCCCACTCCCCTCTTCCTGAACATATCTCAACATTGCTCCTTGTTCACATACATATACAAAGGATCTTCACCTTTCTTTACCTTCTGTTTCCCCTCTCTCCTCCCACTAGTACCCATACTCAAGAAAGGACCTGTTCTATATTCCTGTCATTCATGTTTGATTAATGTATGTTTATTTTTAAGGAGATTTCACCATAGTATTTCACAATGCATATATTATATTTTCATCAGATCAACCCCTTCACTCACTCTCACTTTTTCCATCCCTCACCTCCTTTATTTCATCTCCACACACAGGTACAATGAATTTCAATACTGTTCACCCTCTAACGTTTTCTTTTTATTTTCCTCTCCCTCTGATCCCCTTAAACAGTCTTTTCCACAATTATAAAGTATATATTATGTCTATTATTTTATATATATATATATTCCTGTATATGTGTAAGTATATGTTTATCTTTTAGGCCTAGCTTCTATACATAAGTGAAGACATGTTAATTTTGTCCTGGCTTACTTCTCCTAATATGATTATCTCCAGTTATATTTATTTCTCTGCAAATGAAATAATTTATTTTTTTATTGTGAAAATACTGTTCAGAGGGGTTACAATTACATGGGCAAGATAATGAGTACATTTCTTATCAAGCATTGTAGCCTCCTCCTTTGTTTCCCCTTCCCATCCCTTCCCATCCACCCCCCACCTCCCACCCAATCCTCCTCCCCCCCAAAGTTGTAGAGCTTATTTTTGACATAATGACTTGTACATCTCATTGTTGCAATGGGTCCACCTGTATCCCTAGTTAAACAATTTGTTTTTTCCCTTCCCCTCCACAAATTAGACCGACATCAAATACAGTGAAAGCAGAGGTTATACCGTGGGGGAGGGACATACAAAGCAACAAAGAAATCATCTTATAAATGTGTTAGAAACAATTGCATGAAAGAAAAAAACATTTGAATACATATCTTAGGGTTCATTTCCCTAACATCAACTTATCTGACCTTTTCTGCTTGTCTCAGGCATATACTAGATATTGCAAATAAGGGAAACCATGGGACCTATGTTTCTTTGGGCCTGACTTACTTCACTTAATATAATTTTTTCCAAGTCTTTCCCAAATGGAATAATTTCACTCTTCTTTCTTGCTGAGGAATTCTCCACTGTTGATGTGTACCATATTTTCTTGATTTATTCATCAGCTGTAGGACAGCTGAATGAATTCCATAGTGTGTCTATTGTGAATAGTTTTGTAATGACCATGGGTGTGCAGGTGCCTCTGTTCTATTCTGACTTACATTCCTTTGAATCTGTGCCCAAGAGTGGTATCATTGGATTGCATCGTAGTCCTATTTTTGTTTCTGTGGGATTTTTTTGAGAAACCTCCAAAGTGATTTCCATAGTTGGTTACACTAGTTTACATTTTAACCAACAGTGTATAAGGATTCCTTTTCTCTCTCATCACCAACATTTGTTGTTTGTATTCTTGATGATTGCTTGTTTTGACTAAAGTGAGATGAAATAATGTCATTTGGATTTGAATTTTCTTTGTAGCCAGCGAAGTTGAGCATTACTTCATGTATTCATTGGACATTTGTGCTTCTTCTTTTGAAAAGTATCTGCTCCATTAATTTTCTAATTTATTAATTGGGTTGATGATTCTTTGGGAGTTTTCTGAGCTCCTTATATACTCTGAGCTCCTTATAATCTCTTTTCAAGTGTTTTAACTGACAAAGATTATCTTGGTTGTCCTTTTAGTGACTCTCACCTTCACTTTGCAGAAGATTTTGAGTTTGAAGCAATCCCATTTGTTAATCCTTAGTCTTATTTGCTGAGCTATTAGAGTACTATTCATGAAGCAACTTCCTATACCAATATGTTTTAGTGTTTTTTCCTATCATTTCCTATAATAGTTTCAAAGTTAGTGCCATATTAAGAACTTTCTTCTATTTTGAATTGATATTAGTACAGAGTGAAAGATTGGTATCTACTTTCAGTCTTCTGCTTGTGAATATCCAGTTTTCCCAGCACCATTTGTTGCAGAGACTATCTTCTCCAACATATGTGTTGGACTCCTTTGTCAAAAAGTCAAATGGTTGTAGCTGCAATGATTTATTTCTGGGTCTTCTATTTTGCTCTTTATTATCTGTTTTTGTTACTGTGGATCTGCAGTATAATTTGAAATCCAGGATTGTAATACCTCCAATATTGCTCCCTCTATTCTGCTGCCCACAGGATTACTTTAACTACTTGGGGTCTTTTGCTTCTACCTGGATTAAGGATTGGCTTTTTTTTATTTCTGTGAAGAATGGCTTTGGGGTTTTGATGAGTATTGGTGTGAATCTGTAGATCACCTTCAGTAATATAGCCATTTTCATTAAGTAATTCTGCCAACATATGAGCATAGGAAGTGTTTTCATTTTCTGGTTTCTTTTTCAGTTTCTTCAGTATTTTACAGTTTCCATTATAGAGATCTCTCACCTTCTTGGATGTTTATTCCTGCATAGTTTTCCCAAGACTATCTTGAATGCAATTGTCTTCCTAAATTCCTTCTCAGACTATTTATTATTGATATATAGAAAAGCTATTGACTATTTAAAAATACTTATCTTCAAGTTGTTATATACAGGAACTGCCATTCGACAAAGCTGTTTATCAGCACTATGCATCTTGATCTATGCCACCCCTTTCAACAGTCCCATTCTTCCCTCCAAACCCACCCCTTCCCTCACTTTTCTAAATTTTGTAGGATATACGTTGAGTTTTGATTGCATTGACACCCATTTGTGTATGTTGATTGTTGTATACTGCTATTGCTAAAAGTGTTTATCAGATGTAGGAATTTACAGGTAGAATCTTCAGTCTTTTAAGTATAGGATTATGTGATCTGAAAAGATAATTTGGTTTCTTTTTTCCATATTTGAATCTCTGTTCTTTCTCTTAATCTATTCATCTGATAGAAATTCCAGCACTATATTCCCGCACAAGAGTAAGTGTTCATGACTTCAGAGGAAATGATTCCAAGTTTTCTCCATTTAACATGATATTGGCAATATATATTATGTTGAGACATAATAGTCCTCATTTCTTCAGAACATTAATCATGAAAGGTTGTTGAATTTTGTCAAATATTTTATTTTGCATTGTTGAGATGATAGTGTGATTCTTATCTCTGATGTTGTTTATATGTTGTATTGCATTTATTGATTTGTGTATGTAGAACTAATCTTGCATACCTGGAATGAAAACAACTTGATCATCATGTATGATCTTTTTGATTTGATATTGAATTTGATTTGTGAGTATTTTATTGATAATTTTTTTTGTATGTCATGGGGCCTAAACTCTGGGCCTGGGCACTGTCCCTGAGCTCTTCAGCTCAAGGCTAGTGCTCTACCACTTGAGCCACAGCATCACTTCTGGCTTTTTCTGCTTAGGTGGTGCTGAGGAATTGAACCCAGGGCCTCATGAATTCAAGGCAAGAATTCTACCACTGAGCCATCTTCCCAGGCCCTTTATTGAGAAGTTTTACATCTATGTTCATAAAAGTGAATAGCCTAGCTGAGCACTGGTGGCTCACACCTGTAATCCTAGCTACTCAGAGGCTAAGATCTGAGGATCACAGTTCAAAGAAATTCATATATATATATATATGTGTGAATCATATATATGATATATATCATACATATATGTCATATATATACATACATATGATATATATAATACTGTACAGAGGGGTTACAGTTACATGAGCAAGGTAATGAGTCCATTTCCTATCAAGCATTGTTACCCCCTCCTTTGTTTTTCCCTTAACATCCTTTTCCTCCCCACCTCCCCAACTCCTCCCTCCCCCCCCAAAGTTGTAAAGTTCATTTTTGACATAATGTCTTGTACATCTCATTGTTACAATGGGTCATCCTGTATCCTTATTTCAGCATTTTGTTATTTCCCTTCCCCTCCCCAAATCAGAAAAATGAATATACAAGTAGGATATTGGAATCAAATACAGTGAAAACAGGGGTTATACCATGGGGGAAGAACATACAAAAGAAAAAAAAATCACATGATACATTATAAGAACATTAAAAAGAACAGCAAGAAAGATAAAATCTCTTATGTCCCTATCTTGGGCTCATTTCATTTAGCATCATCTCATATGATCATATATTTAGCATCATCTTATATGATCATCTTATATGATCATAGTTATTGCAGGTAAGGGAAACCATGGGACCTGTGTTTCTTTGGGCCTGGCTTACTTCACTTAATATAATTTTTTCCAAGTCTTTCCATTTCCTAACAAATGGGGCAATGTCATTCTTTCTGATGTAGGCATAGAATTCCATTGTATATACCACATTTTCTTGATCTATTCATCTGAGGAGCATCTGGGTTGGTTTCATATCTTAACTATGGTGAATAATGCTGTGATTCTTATCTCCAATAAACCACCAGCAAACTGGAAGTGGAGCTGTAGTTCAAGTGGTAGAGTGGTAGCCTTGGGCTGAAAAGCTAAGGGACAGCACCCAGGCCCACAGTTCAAGCTCCACCACTGACCACAAAAAAAAGTGAATGGTCTATAATCCTCTTTCATAATTCTTTTTTTTTGGGGGGGGGGTCGGGTCATGGGGCCTGACCTCTGGGCCTGGGCGCTGTCCTTCAGCTCTTCAACTCAAGGCTAGCGCTCTACCACTTGAGCCATAGCACCACTTCGGGCTTTTTTATTTTCTGCTTATGTGGTGCTGAGGAATCGAACCCAGGGCCTCAGGCATGCAAGGCAAGCGCTCTACCACTGAGCCACCTTCCCAGCCCATCTCTTTCATTATTCTATAATTCGATTGTATTCCTCCTTGTCCAGTTTTAGAATAAGTATAATACTGACTGACTTCACAGATTAAATTTGGTAGTATTCCTTCCCTTTTTACTTCTTGGAAAAGTTTGAAGAGTATTGGTATTATTAGGATTATTTAGTGTTCTTTCAAGGTCTGGTAGAAACTCCCTGGTTTGCAATTGTTTCTTGAGTTTTGAGTCCTCAAGTAAAGTTCAATGTCTAAACCTTCAGGGCATTTACAAGCAGCTAAAGCATCCCAAGCACTGTGACAGCACCTGTTACTTGCTCTATAATAGCTGAGGCTAGGTGCTTTACTGGAAATAGACCTAAGGCAACAAGACTACTCTCATTGAGCTAAGTGGAGCCACTGATAATTGAGGTTCTTGCTGCTTCCTGAGCTCCTACAGTGAGGTCTCAGTCTAAATCTCTGTTACTCCATGTCTATCTCTGGTGGAGTCTTTCACTTGAACACTGTGTGGAGGTGACTAGGGATCCTAGGGTTGTAACTGTACCTTGGTACAGCTCAGTCTTAGGGCCTGCCTGGCTTCAGGACACTTGCAAGCAGCTAACCTGATAATGCTGGTGACTCCTGTCATCTGAGCTCTTTACCAATGAAGGCTAGCTAAGTGCTTTACTTGGCTAGCCCTCAGACAATGAAACTGCTTTCACCCCTGGTTCATGTCTTGGACAGGAGGCAGGCTCTCACTTAGGATGTGGTCTCCCTGCTGTAGGCCAAGATGGGGGGAATCAAAGGTTATTTCATCTGATGTTGGCTTGTGATGCTATGGCAGTCACTGGCCAGCATGATTTTCCATCCCTAGATGGAGGCCCAAGGCTTGTGGGAGGTATGGATTTTCCCCACTGCTGGGTCTAATCTGGTTCATGGTTACCTGGCTTGCCTTGGGGATGCTTATCTTCTCCCCAATCCATGGGAGCTGGAACTGGAGCTGCAAGTTATTTCTCAGTTTTGTTTTTTCTTTCTGTTGCCTTTCTGTTTCACCTATTTTGCAGTTGTCCTATTCCTTTTTCCTAGTTCTTAGTACTCTTCCTCACTATACTCTTCTGAATGTAGTATTGCCAATTTTCCCCCCAGACTTTTCTCTTTCACAATTATCCGATGGAAACAGCCTCTGCTCTATCATGTTTCCTAGTACCTCTAGTATATTTTTGGCATGTGGAGGAGTGTGGAGGGGGATTATTTTTCTCTGTTTTAGAGGGGGGGTTGTACTTGCTAGTCAGATGCTCTACTGTGTTATTTGTGCTGTAGTTTGTTTGTTTTTTTTTTAAATAGGGCTTCACATTTATGCTCAGTCTGACCTGGACCACAAGGACCATAATCCTCCTATTTATGTTTCTTAAATAGCTTCAAGGAGATGCTGTTGAGCCCAGCCTTTAGATAGATCTTGTTTAGATAGATCTTGTAACATTCTTGCTCAGACTGATCTTGAGCTATAATCCTCTTAATCTCCACCTCTAGAGTAACTAGGATTATAGGCATGAACCATCATGCCTAGCACATTTCTTTCTCTATGTATAAATAAATCCACATTAAATTCTCCTCAAAGTGTAAAATAATATAAAATTAAAAGTTGCAGGTGGATACCCACTGCTTTATTGAGAGTAAATACAGTATTTATTGGGCTTCTTTTTAGGATTTTCTGTGATGTGTGCTTTTGTTGTTGTTTCTGTTCTTTTGGTCTAATGATCAGTTCATTTTTCAGTATTACAATGTTTAATAATAAGTAAACATAATAATTAAAGGCAGCTTTATAGTGCATTTTAACAGTTTGTAAGCATGTTATCATGAAAAACCTGTAGATGAAATCACCCCAAAAGCAGCATCAGAGTGGTTCCCCATGGTACTACCTCAAGTCAGCTCTAAAGGGGATCATTTGGGATTTGGAAGAAAGAAGCATTAAAGATCAGATTGATGCCAGGCACCCATAGCTCACACTTGTAATCCTAGCTACTCAGGAGGCTGAGATCTGAGGATCATGTTCAAAGCCAGCCTGAGCAGGAAAGTCCATGAGACTCTTATCTCCAATAAACCACTAGAAAACCAAAAGTGGCAATGTGGCTCAAGTGGTAGAGTGCTCACCTTGAGCTGAATAGTGCAGGAACTTAACGAAGTAGCTAGAGCATACTCTCTCACCCCTCAGAGAGACAAGTATGTTCTTCCTAGTTGGATTTGCCACAGGGATTTTGGGACCTTATGTTATAGAGGTTTTTGTGCTTCTGGGATTTGAACTCAGGATGTCATGTGTGCTAGGCTGGTGCTTTATTGCTGAGCCATGTCCTTAGGCTTCTTTACCCTGGTTATTTTGATATAGTTCTCACTTTTTGAGGGTCTTTGCCTGGACCATGATGTGGGTATTGAAAGCTTCTTGGTGTGGCTGGGATGACAGGTAAATGCCCACACACCTTGCTTACTTAGTTGTGATGAATTTTCATTGACTTTTCTGTCCAAGTGGACCTGAAACCTCCATCTTTCCAATGTAGCCTCCCATGTAGCCACAGACACAGAGCTTATATGAAAGTTTAAAGAATTTTGTTCAGGGAGGGGCCATTTAGCAAAAGGGTTAAGTTCTCATTGTTTCTGAGTAACAATCTAAACAGCTCCATCCATATCCAAGAGTGTTCAAAGACCCTAATGGTGTTTGAACTTGAAAGGGAACACCTGTGGCTGGTAAGGTCTCAGTGCAGTTTAAGTACTTGTGTTTTGTCCTCAAGGACCTAGAAGAGAAGTTGGGGGAGCTAGAGGAAACTGCAGTTAGTCTAGTCTTCCTTCATTATAATTCCTTTTTAGGATTTTCTAATATTTGTTTTTCCATGTGAATTCTCGTGTGTATGTAAAATAATCTTATTGATGTTTTATTAAATCCTATTAATATGTAATTAATTTAGAGATAACATTTTATTTATAGAAATAAAATATCATTTATATATTATCCAAGATGTCAATTTCCTGCACAGTTAAAGCTTCTTTTGTGTCCTTTCATGATGTTTTAAAGTCTTCTTCCCCCTACTTTAAAATTTGTTGATTCTCAGTACTTTATTTTTCTTACTTTAAGATGTCAGATATTTTCTCCATTCTCTTCTTATTAGTTGCCATTTATGTTCAGACAAATGAAAACAGTTTCTATGTCTTGATTTGGGACTCCAATATTATTTTGATTCTCATATTAATTTTTTAGTTGATTCACTGTAATTTTTCAGATGCACAAATATACTGTCTTCAAATATATATAGTTCTACTACTTTTATTCCAGTTTTAATGACTTCAGTTTTCTCTGCCTTTCCTTGCTATCAAACTATGGTAAGTATACTTTACATGTGCTATTGAGTGATAAGCAGTTAGTAGACATCTTCATTTCATACCAACTTTCTTATTTTTAATTTTTATTTTTTAATTGTCAAAGTGATGTACAAAGGGCTTTCAGGTATATAAGTAACTTCCCTCAATTTTCTCCTATTTTCCCTCCCTCCAATTCCCCCCAAGTTGTACAGATAATTTCCAACATATTGTCTTGTTTATATCACTGTTGCATTGGTTACTTCCTTGTTCTTTGTCTCACCATTCTGTTGTTCCTCTTCACTTCCCTAACTCAAATAAATGTATATACAATACCAGGGTACCAAAATCAAATACAGTAACATCAGAGGATATACCATAGGGAGAAGAACATACAAAAGAAACAAAAAAATCACATAGTAGATTAAAAACAACAACGAAGTAAAACCTCTGTGTCCATGTCTTGGAGTTCATTTTGCTTAGCATCATCTTATATGGTCAAATGTACATAGCTATTAACTTATTCTGCTCATCTGCTAAGATTATCCTAGATGTATAATAGTTACAACAAATAAGGGAAACCATGGGACCTATGTTTCTTTGGGTTTGGCTTACTTCACTTAATATGGTTTTTTCCAAGTCTCCATTTCCTTACAAATGGGGTGGTGTCATTGTTTCTGATGGAAGCATAAAATTCCATTGTATTTATATACCACATTTTCTTGATCCATTCATCTACCATGGGGAATCTAGGTTGGTTCCACATCTTAGCTATGGTAAATAATGCCACAATAAACATAGCTGTGCTGGTAGCTTTAGTATGACTTTGTTTGTGGTCATTTAAGTAAATACCAGAAGTGGGATTTCTGGGTCATAGGGGAGCTCTATGTGGAGTTTTTTGAGGCACCTCCATACTGCTTTCCAAAGTGGTTTACACTCCCACTAACAGTGCAGTAGGGTTCCCTTTTGGCCACAGCCCCTCCAGTATCTGTTGTTATTAGATTTCTTGATTATAGACATTCTAACTGGGGTGAGGTGGAATCTCAATGTTGTTTTGATTTGCATTTCTTTCATGTCCAGAGAAATTGAGCATTTCTTCATGTGTCCATTGGCCATTCATATTTCCTCTTCAGAGAAGTCTCTCTTTAAGTCTTTAGCCCAGTTATTAATTGGATGGTTGTTTCTTTGAGGATTTGTTGTTGGGGGATTTAATTTTTTGAATTCTAAGTATATTTTATATATGAGGCCCTTGTCTGTTGTATGGCTATTTAAGATCTTCTCCCAACCCATGGGCTTTCTATTGATCTTGATATCTATGTCCTTTGCCATGCAGAAGCTCTATAGTTTAATGCAATCCCATTTGTCCAACCTTTCTTTGATTTGTTGTGTTTCTGGGTCTTTATTGAGAAAATTTTGTCCTGCGCCAAGGAGACCTAGGGTTTCTCCTATTCCTTCCTGTAATGTTTTCAGAGTGTCTGCTTTGACTCCGAGGTCTTTGATCGATTTGGAGTTGATTCTGGTGCACGGTGATATATAAGGATCTAGCTTTAGTTTTCTATAGGTGTTTAACCATTTGCCAGCACCATTTGTTAAAGAGGCTGTCTTTCTTCCATCCTATTTTTTGGCTATAGATATGTGGCTATAGGTATGTGGGTTCAGTTCTGGGTCTTCAGTTCTATTCCATTGGTGCTCAGGTCTGTTCTTGTGCCAGTACCAAGCTGTTTTGATTACTATGGCTTTGTAATAGAAGTTTGGTATTGATATTCCTCCAGCACTTTCTGATAAGGATTGTATTTGCTATTTGGGGTCTATTATTGTTCCATATGAATTTTTGGATTACTTCTTGTATTTCATTTAAGAATAAGGTTGGGATATTGATGGGTATTTCATTGAATTTGTAGATAGCCTTTGGCAGTATTGCCATTTTCATGATGTTAATCCTCCCAATCTAGGAACATGGGAGGTTTTTCCCCTTCCTTAAATCTTCTTTAATTTCCTTTTTCTGGTTCTTACAGTTTTCATCATAGAGGTCCTTCACTTCTTTTGTTAATTGCTAGGTATTTTATGTTGGAAGGGACTATTACAAAGGGAGTCACTTTCCTGATTTTAGCCACATACTTCTCGTTATTGGCATACAGAAATGCCATTGGTTTTTGAGGGTTAATTTTATACCCTGACCCTTTGCCAAAGGTTCAGATCAGCTCAAGTAACTTGGGAGTGGAGTCCATGGGGTGCTTTAAATACAAGATCATGTCATCTGCAAAAAGAGAGAGTTTTACTTCATCTTTCCCTATTCGGATCCCCTTTATGTTTGCATCTTGTCTTACTGCTCTAGCTGGGCATTCGAATACTAATTTGAAGAGGAGTGGAGAGAGTGGACATCCTTGTCTCATTCCTGAATTAAGAGGAAATGGCTTTAGCTTTTCACCATTAAGTATAATGCTGGTTGTAGGTTTGTCATACACAGCCTTTATTATATTGAGGAATGTTCCACGGATCCCTAGTTTTTCCAGAGCCTTCATCATAAAGATGTGTTGGATCTTGTCAAATGCTTTTTCTGCATGTGGTTCTTATCCTTGCTCTTGTTGATGTGATGAATCATATTAATTGATTTGTGTATATTGAACCAGCTTTGCATCCCTGAAATGAATCCTATTTGATCATGGTATATGATGTTTTTGATGAGTTATTGAAGTCAATTGCCCAAATTTTGTTAAGAAGTTTTGCATCAATGTTCATCAAAGAAATGGGTCTATAGTTCACTTTCTTTGATGAGTTCCTTAGTTTTGGGATGAGGGATATGATGGCTTCATAGAAAGTTTGATAGTGAACATTCACTTTCAATTTCATTGAAGAGTTGGAGCAGTATTGGTATGAGTTCTGCCTTGAAGGCCTTGTAGAATTCTGCTGTAAATCCAACTGGTCCTGGGTTTTTCTTGGATTGGAGGTCTCTTATTGCTATTTCTATTTTGATGTGTGATATAGGTCTATTAAGTTGGTTTAAATCATCTTGGTTTAGTTTGGGCATATCAATATTTAAATTCATCAATTTCTTCCAGATTCTCTAACTTACTAGCATAAAAGTTTGAGAAATATTCCTTTATACTGTTCTGAATCTTGGTTGTTGCTGTGGTGATGTTTCCATTCTCATCTTTGAGTTTGTTTACTTGGGATATTTTCTCTTTCTGATAAATTTGCTAAGGGTGTCAATTTTGTTAATTTTTTTCAAAGAACCAACTCTTTGTTTTGTTGATTCTTTCTATGGGTTTTTGGACTTTAATTCCTTTAATTTTCATTATTTGTTTCTGTCTATTAGTTTGGTGTTTAGCTTGTTGCTCTTTTTCAAGGAGCTTCAGGTGCCTTGTATTGTTGATTTCAGATCTCTCCAATTTGTTGATGTAGGTACTTAGAGGTATAAACTTGCCTCTGAGTACTGCATTTGCTGTGTGCCAGAGGAGCTGGTAATTTGTCATTTTTGTTATATATCATGAACATTTGAATTTCCTTTCTAATCTCTTCCATGACCCACTTGTGGTTCAACAGTGTGTTGTTCAGCCTCATGTGTTACAGGATTTTCTTTGGTGCCTTTTTGTGTTGAATTCTAATTTTATTCCCTTGTGGTCTGAGAGAATGCAAGGGCATAATTTCAATGTTTCTGAATTTGGACAAATTTGTTTTGGAACCTAAAATGTGGTCCACTTTGGAGAATGTTCCATGTACTGCTGAGAAAAACATGTATTCTGATGCTGCTGGGTGAATATTCAGTAGATGTCTGTTAAGTCTAATTGATCTATGCAGTGGTTTAGATCCGAGGTTTCTCTGTTGAGTTTTTGCTGGGTTGATCTATCCAGCTGGGTTAATGGTGTGTTAAAGTCTCCAACAATTAATGTCTTTGGATCTATATGAGATTTTAGGGAAAATAATGTTTCTTGGATAAATTTGGGTGCTCCATTATTTGGTGAATAGTTTTGTGTGTGTGTGTGTCAGTCATGGGGCTTGAACTCTGGGCTTGGGTGCTGAATAGATATTTAGAATTGTAATATCCTCCTGAAGGACAGATCCCTTAATTAGTATTTAATGACCTTTTTATCTCTTCTTGCTAATTTAATTTGAAGTCTCTTTTATCTGATATTAGGATTGCAACTCCTGCCTGTTTATGGGGGTCATTTGCTTGGCAGATTTATTCCAGCCTTTCACTTTCAGAATATGTTTGTTTTTCTGGGTAAGGTATGTGTCTTGAAGACAGCAGATAGAAGGATCTTGCTTTTTGATCCAACTAGACAGTCTCTTAATTGGAGAGTTAAGTCCATTAATATTGAGAGTTAGGACTGAGAGGTGTTTGGCAGACTGCCATGTTATCTACCTTCTTGGGGGCTGTGCCTACTGTGTTCTTCCTATGATTCTTGGATTCTCTGTTTGGGGGATGTTTCTTGGCCTTTATTGTGCCCTTGTTAGTTTTCTATGTGTAGGACATCTTTAAGTATCTTTTGTAGGGCTGGCTTGGTGGAAATGTATTGTTTCAATTTTTCTTTGCTGTGGAAGGTTTTTATTTGAACTTCAGTTATGAAGGAGAGTTTACCTGGGTACAGTATTCTTGGTTGATAGTTGTTTGTCTTTAGAGTGTGGCATACATCATTCCACACTCTTCTTGCTTTCATTGTCTCCTCTGAGAAATCTGAAGTTATTCTGATTTTTTTTAAACTAGGTGATTGATCTTTTCTCCTTGACAGCTTTAAGGATCCTTTCCTTGGTGTGAATAGATTCTGTGCAGATTACAATGTGACGGTGGGATGTCCTGTTCTGGTCTGATCTATTTGAAGTTCTTAAGGCTTCTTGTATCTGAATGGGCCTATCTGTTTGCATGTTTGGGAAGTTCTCTGCTAGGATCCTGTTAAATAAACTTCCTAGACCTTTCACTTCTGTCCCTAGACCCTCCTCTACACCCATTAGCCTTAAATTAAGCCTTCTGATGGTGTTTCTCAATGTTGAGTAGATTTATCATATTTCTTGGATTTGTCTTGAATACTTGACTGTTTTTTCTCTATAATGTCTAGGCTATCTTCAATCCCAGAGAGTCTATGTTCTGCATATTCTGTCAAGACTTTTCACTTTTTATTTTATTTTCTTTCCTTCTAATTGGTCAGATGGCTTCATATTCTTTGTTGGAGCTTTGTTTTAGATTTTGTATGGACTTCTTTACTTCTTAATTTGTTTTTCAGTGTTCATTCTCCAATCCTTTAGTTGATTGATTATAGTTTCATTAGACTCCCTTTCCTTCTGTTGGGCTTCATTCAGCATTTCCTTTGTGGCCTCTGTGGATTCCTCCAGCTCTCTGTTTGTAGATTCCATGAATGCCTCTATTCATCTTTATTTATTCTCATCCCTCTCATGCAATTTCTCTATTAATCTCTGATTAGCCTTCTCACGCTCATGAAATTCCTGTATTAATCTTTGGTTATTCTCATCACGGTCATGGATTTCCCATCATGCTCACACAGACTCTTTGCAGGCTTTCAGTTTTTTTTATTCAGCATGTTTACCAGTGGTGTTTGTAGAGCATTTTGGGAACTCTCCTCTGGATTATTCATTAACTGCTCTGTTGCCTGATTATCATGAGCAGGAGTTGAGGTACTTGCCATTTTTCGTGTGTTTCTCTGGCTTGTTCTGCTCATTTGGGTCTGAAAGCTTAACAAATTCCATGCTAAAACACTATTCTTTTTTTGTTGTTGTTGTTGGTCTGGGGCCTGAATTCTGGGTCTGACACTTTCCCTCAGCTCAAGGCTAGCACTCTACCACTTGAGCCACAGCACCACTTCTGGCTTTTTCTGTTTATGTGATACTGAGGAATTGAACCCAGGGTCTCATGCATAAAAGGCAAGTTCTCTACCACTTAACCATCTTTCCAGACCACTAGAACACTATTTTAAGGCAAGCATCAACCAGAGCTCTGTAGTTGCATAGATTGTTTGACACTGTCAAGATGAGTACATGTACAATCTATTTCAACAGATACAATCTAGTTCAACAACAAACAGCTAGGGATCAATGGACTAAGAAAACCAAAAAGGAGTCAGCAGAAAAAAATTAATTGGTTTAGGGAGAATTGTGAGGAGAAAATTAAATTAGAGAAATGTGGGGAGGGAAAAGGAGAGAGGGGAATATAATCAAGACCTAAATTCAGAGAGCTGAAAAGGATAGAAGGAAAGGAGAAAATAGATAAAGGAAAAATGAAAAATAATAAATTAAAAAATGAAACACTTAAAAATGATGTGTAAAGAAATAATACTACAATTAAGGGAGTTAAGGCTGAGAAATTGTAAATTGAGTAATAAATATCTGAATTAAGTATGCACACAATGAATAATCTAATAATCTAAGACAGGTGTATATTTGGGGATAAACAGAACAGCAATTATATAAAGCAAAAACAAAAAGCCCAAAAAGGAAAAAAGTAAAAAGAGAATTTAAAAACCCTAAAATAAAAATGATGAAAAAAACAGAAAAATTTTTTGAAGATTTTAAAAAAAATAGATGAAATAAAGAGTTCTTCAATCTTTTTGGGGGTGGTGGGGAATCTTATGTCTCCCCTATGTCCATAATCAGTCTCTTGGTGAAGACTCTTGTGTGCTTGTGGTGTTTAGTTTTCCTGTGGCTTGATTGGTTTCTTTAATCAGTATGTTTGAGCAGGCAGAACGAAGCTCTGCCTTACCAGAGACTTTATGACCCTCCTCCCAGGCTAGTTCAGTGGGAGGGTGATCTGCTTTGAGTATCACAAAATAGGGTAGTGGCTGTTTTCTCTAGCTTGGAGTTGCTGTGATGGGGCTAAGTTTTGGGTAGGGTTGAGGCCTGTCAGCAGTCAGTAGCTTTTCCCTGAGGGGCTAGCTCCAGGGATACTCACAGAGTCCAGCCTGGAACCATTCTCGGGATTTATGCTTACTGAATTTCATTTGTTTTCTTTTACCCTCCAGCAGCTGGGTCCGTTGCCTAGGTTGCAGTGGGGAAGGGCAGCCTCTGGCTCTGTTTACCCAGTGAAGAAAATCACTCCTCCATGGACGGAGCTTTCTCTGCCTGGGAAGGGCAACTCTCCCCTGGGGTGGAGCTGAGTCCTGCAGGTCAGATTCCTTTGACCTGTTGAATGTCTCCTATTGTCTTCTTCCAAGGCCTGAGTTAGGTGCTAGCTGCTCTAGACCAGTCTTTGTCAGTATCAAAGATGGAGTAAGGATATCTTGTGTGGTACTCATGTCTTTCCCTTGGTTTCCAGGCCATCCATGGTGGTCTGCGACTGTCTGTGTTCACAGGATGAAGATTTCTGCTTCTTATCAGTTCTTGCTGGTGGTGAGTAGGATCTGCTTGCACACCACCTCTGGCCCCTTTGTCCTAGGCTTTCTCTATTTATAAGGTGGCTGCAGCAGCAGGTGCTGCAGCTGCGGTCATCAGTGAGTGCTCGACTCTGTCTCCTTAAACAAGCTGCCTGCATTTTTCCTCTCTGGCCAAACTCTCTGTGCTATGATGGCACACTTTGTGTGCCATCTCTAGCCTTAGACTTTTCACTGGAACACTAAAACTGGTTTCTACGCAAGAGCTTGTTTAGCCTGCAGTTTCTCCTCCCTCATCTTCCTCTATTTTGCTGATACATGGTGTATTTTTGCCCAGGTTGGCCTGGGCTCTGATCCTCTTTGTATTGTATTCTTTTTATAGTTGAGATGACAGGTGTGAACTAATATATCCAGCTATTATTAAACCTTTTGCCTGAGCTGGCCTTGAACCACAAATCTTCTGATGTTCACTTCCTTAGTATCTGGCAGTACAGTCATGAGCCATCACACTTAGCTTAAATGTTATCTTTGACACTGATCTGCTTTGGATGTGACAATTAACAAGTTCTCCAGCTCCTATCTTCTTTTCCCCTTTCCCTTTCAACATTTCAGTTATCTTTCTTCTACATTCTACTCTATTGCCACAGTCCATATTTATTTAGTCTTAGTTCAGTTAAATTTATTCAGTATTTGCCCAGAATTCTTTTGCCATGATTTCTCCATGATTTCTTGTTTAGCAGCAATCTGTTTTGATAGCTTTCACAGGCTCTTATGTATAGAGTATATTCTGAGATTTTTTTGTTTACCACTGTTTGAATGTAGCTTTTCCACTAGACTACAAAATCACTTTGGACATAAAGCACTTAACCACATTTTTCCTCTTAAGAACCCTGAAGGAACTACTCCACTGTCTTCCATGATGAATATTAACTGTGTAGAGACCTGATCATCTGATCATCATTCCCCTACTTGATATTGTTTCTTTTACACCCAAAGGATACTTTATCTTTAAAACTCCAGTTTTTATTCTAGAATGTTTCCTAGGGCTCACTATTCAGGATAACCTTTCTCTAATGTACAGTAATATCCTTTCTCTATGTGGTTTTGGGGTGTTCTTCAATTGCATTTAAAATATTTGTTCAAATCCATTGTCTTGGTCTTCCTCTCAGGAGACAATACTCATATTGTAGGACTGCACCATCTTTGTCATCATCAATATCTCATTTTCTTGCTAATATTTGAACTCTTTATTTCCATTTTCCTTTGTTTGCTTTTATACTTTTTATTTTCTATGTCTGTTACTTCATTTTCTGTAATATTAAGTTCCCTTTCTGTCTTCCAATTTTATCTTTATTTCTTTAGTAGTCTTTTTTTTTCTAATTCTTTCTGGAATTCTACAAGCTTATATTTTATCTCTTTCCATTGTCTGTCTTACCATCTCTTCTCCATGTTTCTTGCATTTCTATGTTGTGTTTTTTTTTAAATAATGTTCTTTGTATTCTGGTATAATTTTACGTTTTTAAGGATCAATTCTTTGTACTAATGTGAAGCCAGTTAGTTGTTCATTGTTGTTATCTTTGTCTTCCTCCTCCTCTTTTTTCCTCCTCCTCTTGGCTCTTTCCTTAACTCCCTTCTCTCACTACTCTCCTCTTCCTTTTCCTTATTCTTCTGTTCTTTCATATTTCTCCTCCTTAACTTCAGTCTTATATTCATCCCTCAGTAGATAGAGAATCTGATTTAAGAAGAGGCCTAATCCAATTGACCTAGGCCAGCTTCTATATCTCCTGCTGCTCTGGAAGCCCTTACTTGTATTTTGTAGTCTTCATAGTATGCTTGCGCTTAAGCTTTCTGAAAATGAAATTTGTGGATTTTTTAAAAACATTGTTGTGGCCTTAAAAAATTTCTCTGCAAAAAATAAAAAGAAACTGACTTGAAAGATCCTTGGTCATACAAGAGACTTGAGTATGAGACTGGGTCCTTTCGCCTCCATGGCTTCAGCATCTGATTATAATAGGAATATAATATTTTATTACCACAAAACCAACTTTATAGTCCCAAATTTTACAATAAATTTGTTGATTAAGACCAGAAGATTGACCTTTATTTTGTTTTTTTTTAATAAAATATAAAAATTATAAGCCTTGATAATGTAAAAATTATGATAGATTTTCCAAATATGATTATTTGAAGTAGAGTGTAGGTAGAAGGTTAAGGACATAAACCTAAAGATCTTCTTCCACTTTGGTAAGTCCAAGGACATTGGCAAACACAGAGGAGGAGAATGGAGTTAGTTAGCCCACTGCTCAATAATCTCTATGAGGTAAGCCTGCTTCACATACAGTCACACCTTCACAGGCATGCATGAAGGGCATTATAAAGGCCTACATTCTTAACTGATCTAGTTCAGTAGTAGAGCACTTCTGTAGCATGGCTAAAGCTCTGGGTTTGATCCCCAGCACTGCAAAAAAAAAAAAAAAAACAAACCAAAACAAAACAAAATGACTAAGCTGATGAATAAAAAAGTACAAATGTAAGTATCTTTGTTCTAGTTACACTGATAATCACAAAATAACCAAAACAGACATTGTTGACACTCATTCCATTGGAGAGAAAGGTGATTTCACATCTCATACTCTTTTGAACTGACTGAACTCTTAAAAAATTATTTGCATTCATTGCTTTTGTAATTTAGAAGAGATAGTTGAACACAAAAGAGAGACAAAGAGAGATGTGATGGTTCATGCTTGAACTTTTGTCCAGGGACAAACTTCAAGATACCTTAAGTAGGTGTAATGGTATGTGCCTGTTATCCAGGCTACACAGGAATCATAAGTAGGAGGATTGTAGTCCAAGTTGGCCTTGATAAAAGTAGCAAAAGGCTGCAGATGTGACTGAAGTGGTAGAGGGCTTGCCTGACAAGTGCAAGTTCAAACCTCAGTACTGCCAGATATAGAGAGAAAGAGGTAGGGTGGCAGGGGAGAGAGACAGAGACAGAGAGAAACAGAGGCAGAGAAAGACAGAGACAGAGACAGAGACAGAGAGAAAGAGAGAAACATTAACTTCCATGATGAGAAAAATGTTTGACAGATGTTTATATGTATTCATTGGTCATAACCATTTTAAAACATTGGGTTATTACAAATACATATAGTGAAGCATTTTAGTCATTGTGATTTTTTGTTGTAATAACATTATTATCATTTTAAATTGCAGCATAATTTTACACAAGTAAATTATAATTAATTTTACCAATATACAAGTTTAAGGTATTTGAATGATTTCTTATTTGATTACAAAATGATATTATGATAAATGTTTTTTTAACAGAATATTTTTGTTCTCATGATTGTTTCTCTAAGATAAATTCTTACAATCAGGATCAGCAAAAGGTTTGAAATTTTTCTATTAAATGATATTTCCATTTTAATTCTCACAGTTAAAAAACAAGTTTGTGAAATGAATATTAATTGTCCCAGGGAGTTTGGCTAGATTTCATGTCCCTTAACTTCAAACATTACACCTCAAATATGTGATTAGTAAAGATCTACTATAAAGATCTACTATGCCTCTGGTAGCATATGCCTGTTGGTTTAGCTACTAAGGAGGCTGGGATCTGAGGATCAAGATTTGAAGACACCCCAAACATAAGACTCTTGTTTCCAATTAACCAGTATAAATCTGGAAGTGAAAGCATGATTCAAGAATGCTAGCCCTGTGCATAAAAGTCAAGCAAGAACACAGGCCTAGCTAAGTGCCAATGGCTCACACCTGTAATCCTAGTTACTCAGGAAGCTGAGAACTAAGGATCGCAGTTCAAAGCCAGCCTGGGCAAGAATGTCCATGACTCTGTTCAATTAACCACCAGAAAACCAGAAGTAGTGCTGTGGCTTCGTGGTAGAGCACTAGCCTTAAGCTGAAAAGCCGGGGAATGGGTTGGGGGTGTGTGTGGAAAGATGGGAAGGGATGGGAAGGGGAAACAAGGAGGAGGCAACAATGCTTGATAAGAAATGTACTCATTACCTTGCTCATGTAATTATAACTCCACTGTATAGTATTTTCACAATAAAAATAAGAAAATAAAAACAAAACAAAAAAAGCTTAAAAGCTCAGGGACAGTGTCCAGGCCCAGAGTTCAAGCCCTACAACCAACAAAAAAGAGGAAAAAAAAGAACACAAAGCCCTGAGTTCAAACCCCAGTACTTGCACCCCCAAAAAAAAGAAAGAAAGGAAGAAAGAAAAAAAGAAAGAAAAAGAAAGGAAGGAAGGAAGGAAGGAAGGAAGGAAGGAAGGAAGGATGGAAGGAAGGAAGGAAAGAAGGGAGGGAGGGAGGGAGGGAAGGAAGGAAGGAAAAAGCCATATTGATTTGACCACTTAGAAGAGTTAAATAATTTGTTATTGTATGATAAGGGTGGGCTTCTCATCACTTATGCAACAGGAAATTCTTTAAGGAAATAATGGGCTTTTTTTCTTTTGCTCTACTACCTGAGCCACAGCTGCACTTCCACTTACAGTAGTTAATTGGAGACCATACTCTCACAGACTTTTCTGCCTAGGCTGGTTAAGAATCATGATCCTATCTCAGTCTATGGAATAGCTGGAATTACAAGCATGAGCCACCAGCATTAAAAACAGCATTAAATCTTATGCAAATTGTTTGTGTATGTTTACTAGATGATTTGCCACTGATAGATTATTTATCAATAGTCTAATTTCCAAAGTGTAGCCTGTTGAAGTGCGAAGGGTTTGTTCAGTGGCTTTGGAGAAACTGACCAAGCAGCGAATGTGAGGATGAATGATCCAACACAGAGACCTTTCATATATCTTAAATTTGGTTATTTAATATAAAATTTAAATATTTTCTTGATTCTATAAGTAATGCAACAGAGTAATAATTTGTGTGTGTGTGTGTGTGTGTGTGTGTGTGTGTGTGTGTGTGTATGTGTATATTGGTAATGGGGCTCAAACTTAGGGCTTCATGCTCACTTGGCTTGTACACTGCTACTTGAACCATGCCTCCATGGTTTATTGGAGATGGGAGGCTCTTGGGCTTTTTCTGCTTGGGCAGTCTTCAAACTGATATCTTCCAGGTCTTGACCTCTTGAATAGCTAGGAATATAGGGGTGAGCCATTGGCACCTGGTTAATATAAATTTGATTTTATTAACCGTATTAAAAAAATTTGGCAATAGAGAGGTTTCAACTTAGGGTCCTGAACATGCTTGACTTGCTTTGTCTGTGTGTACTCTACCATGTGGACCATGCCTCCAGCCCTAATTTACTTTTTTGGTTACTTATATCCTTGACCTTAAAGACTGTATAATTTGCAAACCAGCTTTTAAAATGTTCTCATGTCTTCTTCAGTATTGAAATTCAGCTCCTAAAAATACTTGTCATCAGTGAAAAACAAGGCTGCGAAGGAAACACTGCAAGAATGTGAATTGCAGTGAAGAGAACACTGCAAAAATGTAAATCATGGGAGCTCAGGGGACACTGCTCAGACCTATTGCTAATATAGACTTGCTACAATGTAGTTAGGTTTGTCAACTGAAAAGTCATTTGCCACTTCCTCTTCACAGGACATGGTTTCAGCACACTCAATCTTTTCCCCCTGCTGGCTCATGAGTATTGGCAGTTTTCTTTCCTACTACATCATGACTTTAGGAGCATGATATTGCACACAAAGTCTTCCTCTTGGAATATCTATGTTCTTTGGGCATATCTTCTACTAGACATGCTTGTTGTAATGATTCAAATAGTCCCAAAATGTTGAACAGTGAAAGTAAATTGATTTCATGGTCTTATGCTTACTAGGTAAGAGCTCTACTATTTGAGCTACTCTCCCAGTCCTCTTGCTTTTAATTTTTTTCAGACAGTCTCTTGCACTTTTACTAGATCTACACTGGAATAGTGATCCTTCTGCCCAACCTTTTGAGTAGATGGAATTACAGGCATCCACTACCACACCTGGCCCAATTTAATTTCTCAGTTCTGTTTTGCTGGAGGTAACCAGTGTTACAAGGTTAGCATGTAACTTTCCAGTTTGTTCTATCCTTATCAACCCAGGAAACACATGTACCATGTTTACATTTTTCATTATCCTTATATAGTTATACAGAGGGCTATCAATTCAACATGTCAGTTTGTGAGTGAAGTGCATCTTGACCAATGACATCTCTATCATTTCCCCCCATCTCTCTTAACTTCTCTACCTTGCTTTTAAAATAAGCCAAAATGCGCTGATGCTACACATAATATTTACAACTTGCATTTTTCTGTTTAGCATTTTCACTTTGCCAGATAAGCCTGCTGGAACACAGAAACCACTTCCCCCTTATTTTTACAAATTAACTAATTGTTAATTAATAAACAAATTTATTTTGCCATGCTAGGGATTGAACCCTGAGCCTTCTTTATGTGCTACCTGCCATCAATCTATATTTCTAGTCCTTCCTTATTTTGAGACAAAGTCTAAGTTGTCCAGATTGACCCTAAACTTGTCATTCTCCTAACTTAGTCTCTGTTATGCCAGAGATTACATGGGTGGACTACCATGCTCAGCTGCATGAAATGACTGTGTGAAAGTTCATCATATGATAAACTAATTTAACCTATCTATCCAAATAGACTCTTGGAACCACTGTAATTCCTTATAATATTTTCAAAGAAATGACTTTTATACTACAAAGGCATATCCTGACATCACTCACTTCCAGAAGGTAGCCTGGCCTTTATGAAAACAGGCAACTCTGATTCAGACAATTAGGTGTGTGATGCTGGAGTACTTCCTTCTCATTCTCTATTTGGCTCGATGTGTCGAGTGTGAAAGAAAACCAGAATAGCAGCATCAGCATATGTTGTGACTGTTCATTTAAGGGCTCCTCCTTTCACAGAAGCTTCTTCTCTTGACCAAGGACAGTTAAGGAGGAGCTGCTTTGCTATGCAGGAAAGTGTGGCTGTGTGAGTGTGCAGCCACTGGTTCTCAGAGATGAAGGTGGCAGGTCAAAGTTGGTATCACGTGACCCCTTCAATTGACCTTTAGACCTACCCTACCCTAGGACAGGTTATTTGCAGATAACAAAACTATAATGATGTTGTTATTATGCATACATACATATACACAATCACATGTACAAAACTCATCAGATTTATATACTTTCATATGTTTGTGCTTAATGCCACATGCACTGACTGACACACAATACTGATTTATTCTTCTAAAGGTTACTGAATGAGATCTCATTCTGAACAAGGGGGTGGGATGAGCAGGCAAGGGCTGGAAAAGCCCATAGCCCTGCAGGCCCAGTGCTGCCACCTGGTTCTAATCCTGTGGCCCACAGCCATTGACATAAGGAAGCTACTCCATGTTCAGCTGAATATTCCAGCTCCTTTCTATGGAGCATGGGGACTGTACCACTGCCCAATGACAGCTTTTTTTAAAGTAGGGGAAACTCCTATATAGAGGGACCACAGATGGTACAGAGTGCCTGTTGCTGAATTTAAGTTCAGTGAAAGACTCAAACATTTAAAGTAGTCATATCTTGTTTGGTTGGATTCAGTAGAAGTTGCCTTGAGTACTACATGCAAACAGCACCAGCACAGTGAGCCTGGCACTAATTTCAGGTGGTGATGCTTTCCTAGGATTGCATTTCAGACATAGCCAAACTGTTCCTGAAAGCAGAAAAGTAGGCTGCTGTCACAGTGGTCTCCCTGGCATGTATCTGCACACAGAACTACTATAACATCACTGTTGCACAGCAAGGAGAATCTTGATGATGCCAAGTAACCATCCTTTCTTCCACAGCCTAAGATTCAGTGTTAAATGTGGCATTTTATAGTGTTTTAAAACTTCAAGACATCTTTCTTCTCTCTCTTTTTCTTCCTTCAACGGGCATCTTCCCACAGAGATGTAACTGCAAATTCTCTTCAGGGAGGCAGTTTCTTTGGTTCTTGCATCCTTGGCAAATCTAGGGTTGTTTTAAGCTTTTAAGTTTTGGGTGAGGAGGATGCTACAGTTTAGGGAGTATAGAAAGGCATGGTATCCATTCCAGTTCTTCACTTGATGTGTGTAAAGCCCCTTTGATAACAAAGGTCTTGCTGCAGCATTTTGGCCACATGAGGAAGAGATGGGCAGATCACATCCACTCGGGGGAGACCCAAAGTACACAAACTAACAAACCAGTAGTAATAACTGCTATGAAAAAAATGAAGCCAGGTAAGAGCATCAAGTTAGCTGTGAGCTCCTGTGTGCACATGCGTATTACTGCTTTATCTGTTTTTTTTTTTTTTTTTTTTTTTTTTTTTGGAAAGTTCTCTCCACAGTGGGAACTTCTGGGCATAGACTTGAATTGAGTGAGAGCCAGCCATGGGACAGTCTGGAGGAAGCTGCTCAGGTAGCATGTAGACAGCATAGCATATGTGTACAGGCCCCAAGTGGGAAGAAGCCTGGTGCTTTTTTCCCCCTGGAAATTCCAAGGACTTTGGCTAGAGCACAGTGAGCAAGAGAAAGAAGGGTGGAAAGGGAGACTGAAAGACCTTGAGGGCCCTGCTAAGAATCCTGAATTTTAATTCAATATGTAAGTCATGGAAGATTTCAAGCAAGGAAATGCAAATGATTTGAATTTTGTTTTTAAGAGATAGTGATGGCTTCAGTGGGAAGAACTGTGTTTAAAGCAGCCAAAGAAGAAGGAGTGACCATGTGGAGACAGTTTCTGTCTGATGAACTGGTAGAGGCAGTGGTGGTGGAGATAGAGGGGATAGCTTTCTTGTGTGTACAGTGTTAGGCATGTCCCTGCTTAAGTAGGGAGCTGGGCCTCAGCCCAGTGTCCAATGACTTTGGCAGATGAGGTAGAGTGACAGTCAGAGCAGTATTCATATGTGGAAAGGCTTGCTCTGTTTGCAAGATGCAAGCAGTGAGCAACATTTATTGAGTACTTCACTGCATTATCCTGTCTGGCTTCCTGAGCTGGAAGCTTTCAGGGTTTGAGTACCACTTCTGGAAGAGATCAAGGATTTTAGGTCTTTCTCATATTATTTAATCACTAAGATAAAGTCTCAGGAGAATTGCTGGGTCAAAAGCATTTGCTGTTTTGGTACATCAGGATGAAATAGTTTATATCCCTATTAACAATATCCTTTCCACTGGTGTCCCTCTCTAATCTATAGCAGTAGATACCAATGTAGACTATGTACTCCCTCACTTTGATATGGAATTCAGAATGCAGCCTACTCTAAGACAGCATTTTTAAACGAGATATGTCATGCTTTATCTGATAATATTCAAGAGAAATAAAAATGTGTAAAATGCTATGAAAAAATAGCTTCAAGATATAATAAAGTCTGCCAATGCTCATGCCAATCTGCAGACTAACTCAATGCCAAATGCCACATACAGACCCAGACAGGAGAGTAGTGTGAATGATCAGAGCCTGTAAGGATGTTTGCTGTTGTGAAACTGATTTTACAATATGGAAACAAAACAAAACCCCACTGACCTAGAGGAAAATCAAATGCTCAAAATGCCCCACAGGCAATGCTGTCCTTTCCAGAGAAAGGCTGCTGTGGAGTCTTCTCAGGGAGTCCATTCCACATACTTAGGACCAGGTAAATTTATAGTCACCTTGATTTTTAAAATCATCTTTCACTTTTTAATATCTTCCTTTTTATTAGTGTTTATTAATTGAACAAAGGATTTTACTGGGATATTTCCATACCTGTGTATAATGAATGCATTTTGACCAGTTTCATCCTTCTGTTATTCTTTTACTTCTGTTCAGACTCCAGCTCATTGTGGCAGAACCCAGCACAACATCCACAACTGGCTGGGATGGTATGCAGTCAGCCAACTGGAAGTGTTGCTTGCCAGGATTTAGTGCTTCAACAGAGAGCTGGGTGTTGAAGTATCTGCCACTGGGTGAAAACAGCAAGTAAGATCCAATGGTGCTCTGATTGTGCTGTTAAAAGTCCCTGGTGTGATATCAGGTATTTAAAGTGGTTGTGTCTTTGGACAAATCAAGAGATCCTTCTGGGTCTCATTATCCTCCTGTTACATAATGGCAGAGGTAGCAGAGAGATACCTTTCTACATTGATACTTTTCCTGTGGAAAGAAAAATTGAATATTTAAGCAGTGAGGCCACCCAAATCTATGCTACACTGAACTCTGAATTTGATACCAGATAGCTTATTTTTATTTTTCAGATAGTATGAAAAGGACTTTTACAGTAGGAAGAATAATATCCCAAATCTTATCCATAAAAAATAAAGTAGTATGAAATATTTAACGGAATCCATCGTAAATGATAATGTGCACAGTATTCTGAGTAATAGGCTCTTTACACTGTGTGTGAGTCCGAAATGTTCAAAATGCTGTTCTCCTGGCCTGTGACTCTTGTGCCCAGGGTCTCTTGATGTTATGCTCTAGTTGCCCTGAAACAACTGTGGAGTTCATCTATCAGCCTGGCAGAGCACAATGATTTTATTATCAGATGCTGTCATGACCTTGTTGCCCAGTGGCCCCCAATAGTGTCCAGCACCCAAGTGTTCGTTTACATATGACTAAGCAGTATCACTTTGCTGTACTTCAATTTCCCCATTAGTTAACAGGCATAACAACTGCAAGGGTGTCCAGGGCGCTTTATCTTCATACACATTATGGTTGATCCCTTGTGGACATATGTAATTATTCGTTTCTCATAGTTTTTGGAGAAAACCCTGTTTCGTTTTAGGAGTCCACAAGGACAGGTCACCTGATTTGCTCACCTCTGGCTCCCCAGAATGTCTTCCTGTGCTCATCATGTAACGTTTGGTCATTCTTGACTGATGAATGGAAGAGCTGTTACAACACAAACACCAGAGAGGGAAAAGATGATGCCTTAACTAGTAAGGGCCAGCGTTCATTCATTCATTCATTCACTCGTGTATTCACTCAGAAAGAAGGTTTCTGACTGGAAAATCTGTTTTCTCCCAGCCCCTAATTTGAGCTTCAGAGCCATCAGGACCAAATGCCCCGGGGTCAGGTCGTGTTTGGCTTCAGTTTGCGAAGGACAGGCACGCTTCCGTAGGCGAGAGGTGTGCACAGAAGCGGAGAATTCATTATAACCGGTTAGTCATCCGTAGAGATTGTAGACACTGCCCGTGGGCGGGGTGCACCTGGCACTCCCCTAGTGGGGTCTGTTCCTTGCGCTGCTCCCTTATAGGTTGGAGCACGACTAGCTGGAGCCCGTGGGAGTCCAGGGTCTGCCGAAACTCCGGGGTGGAAGGGGGGGTCCTGCGCTGTGATCCTTGGCTCAAAACAATTCTGAGATCCAGCCTCTTATCCGGGGGTAACTTTTCCTAGGGAGTGCAGGGCAAGGGGGTCAGCCTGGATCTGAGCACATACCATCCAGTGGAAGCTCGGTTCCCCCCAACCCGGGGGTGCAGAGGTTGAGGGCGGGTGACTGAGCAGAACCCCAAGCCCAGGTTGCGGATAAGCTGGGCGACGCCAGGGGCGCGCGGCTCGCCGGTGTCACCCGAGTTGCGCCCGACCGGGCGAGAATGACTCAGCCTCACTCCACTCGGTCTCAACCGCCAGCCCGCGTGAGGGCTCCACAAAGTTCCTAGTCACGCCCCAGACCTCATAACGCGGTCCTAGGGGTTCCGAAAACTGGGTTCCAGGGTGGGGGACGGTTGCGACCGAGACTGCGGGGGGGGGGGCTCCGCGTTCCCAGAGCCCACACCCCTCCTCGCTCGGTCCGCCAAAAGCGCCTCCGCCAGCGCCCAGCTGCCTCGGGCCGCGGGGCCGGCGCGGGGGCCCCCGGGCTTCAGAGGAACGCTTCTCCCTTCACGTAGCGGTCTCCGCTGGGCAGGGTGGGCTGAGCGCTGCGTTTGCTCCTCTCCCGGCCCCAACATCCTGGTCGCCAGCCCCCCGCGCTGCGGTGCGGACCCCGGACCTCACTTGGCCTGTGCCGAGAGCTGTTCGCAGCCCCCGGCCCGGGGTCGGGCGCGTCGGGGGCGGCTGCACTGCAGGCTGGTACCGGAGCCCCGCGCTTGTGCGCCCGCGCCGCAGCGGCTGCAGAGCCGCCCGCGCCTTCCTCACCCGGCGCTGTGGCCCAGGAGCAGCTGTGGGCAGCCAGAACCCCGAAACCCCCAGTTCCATCCCCACCCGCTCTGCCCCGCGAGCGACCCCCGTCCGTCGCCCACTGTTCATCTCCCCCTCAGACTTCGGCCGGTTTCCCGGGAAAACTGCGGCGGCGTGGGGGATTCGCGCGCCCCCTCTAGGCTCCGCAGCCTCCGACCCAGCCCGGCCGCGGAGGCTGACCGCGCCTGCTACGAACCGCCACTGGCGGGCAAAGTGTGGGGCACCGGGTCCTCGGGCTCCCTCCAGTCCCCACCCCCCACCCCGGCTCGGGGCGCCGGAGCCTGGGGACTGCCGGGGGGCCGACTGCGGAGTTGTAAAGAACTCAGTGGCCGCAGTGGGCCGGGCGGGGCAGGGCGCGCTCCGCGGCGACCAAGGACACCGGAGTTTGCGAGTCCCCGCCCGTGAGGCGCCTCCCGCCCTCCCCGCGCGGCCCGCCGGACTCCCCCGGGCCGCCGAGGCGGGGCCGGGTGGCGGCCGCTGAGAGAGGCGCGTCTCCTTCCCTCCCTCCCTCCCTCCTCCCGCACCCGCCTTCCTCTCTCCTCCTCTCCGCCCTCCCCCTCCCCCCCGCTCCTTTTTTTCTGCTCCCCCAAGTGAGCCCGGCGCTCGAGAGGCAGGCGGGGCGGCTCGGAGCGGAGCAGCATCCCCGCGCGCTCGCCCACCGCCCGCCCGGCGTAGCTGCCGCGGCCGCTCCAGTCGCCTTCGCCGCCGCCGCCGGCGCGTCGGATGGAGCCCAGCATGGCCGGGCCGGGCTCGCCGCGCCGCGCGTCCCGGGGGGCCTCGGCGCTCCTGGCCGCCGCGCTCCTCTACGCCGCGCTGGGGGACGTGGTGCGCTCCGAGCAGCAGATCCCGCTCTCTGTGTAAGTGTCTCCGTGCGGCGCCGCCCGGGAAGGGGACCCCGCCGCCCGCGACCCACTAAACCCAAGTTTGGGCGCCTGCAGGTGCGGCTGCACAAGACCCGCGGCGGGCATTGACCTCGCCTCTCGCACCTGCCTTCTAGGACCGCCGTCGGGAGGCGGAGGCTAGGGTGGGCTCCCTCTCGCCCCTTCTCGGGTGTTGGAGAGTGAGACCCGGAGAGGCTCACCGCAAGTGACAGCACCAAGTTTGGAGCCCGGTTTACCGGCTTCAACTTCCACGGGCCAGGCCGGTTAATGATCTGTGCTACCTGGCCATCTCACTTCTTTCTCGGGAGGGGTGGGGGGGGGGTGGGTGGATTTCTTCAGAGTAGCGTTTGTCAGGGGATGCCCATTTGGGGTGGCCCCAGTCCTTAGGCAGTTGTTCGAATACACGCGGGTGGTCTTTTTGAAGAGTTTGAGCGTTGTGAACTATGTGACCCTCTGGACCTCCTCCCGCGCTGCGCTCTGCAGTTTGGTGCCCATAGTTTCTACCGCCGTGCTTTCTCTGCCTACCTCCCCTTTCTTTAATGTTCTATCGCCTGGTTCCTTTAGCCACAGCCCCGCGTGTGCGCTCGTGTGTGTGTGGACTGTGACACGAGTGTGACATTTCTTCCTGTGCCCTTTCTCCCTGTAGGGTGAAGCTGTGGGCCTCTGCTTTTGGTGGGGAGATAAAATCCATTGCTGCTAAGTATTCGGGCTCCCAGCTTCTGCAAAAGGTAAGGTTTCTGTGGTGACAGGAAGCGATGCTTTTTCCCCCCCAAGCACAGAAAATGGAGGCAGATTTAGTTTTTCCAAACATACGTGAGCCCCGAGCTGCATCAGTTATCAGAGAAGTCTCTGATCTCCGTTTCTTGGCATTGTACTGTGCAGTGACTTCTCCCTACCAAATGGTTATTTTTAGATGACACTTGATTCTAAGCACAAAGAAAAGCAGGATACTCACTTGCACTGTCCCGGCTGGAGCTTGGAAACAGTGTTTCTGCATGGCTCTCCTCTCAGTGTCGGTATTGCTGTTTCAGTGTGAGAGCAGATGCTCCTCCAGAAAAAAAAAAAAAGCTAACTTCATCCAAGGGACAGAATCAGTGCCTGTTTTATGATGCCGTTCACCTTGCATTGGAGGCATGGTGTTCCGTGTATCAGAGAGAGATGCTGCACTATTGTTTGTCATCCCTGCAGTTGTACAATCCCATTATTTCCCAATCATCTAGACCCAGGGCTAGGATGCATTACATCATTACAGATAAGGAGAATGAATGTGGTTATCTTTCCACTCAGCTGCACTGCCGGGTAATAACCTATGAGAGTAGTCCACAAACTTAAGAAATTGGTTTGCGTCCATATAATTCTGGAGAGTAATGAGAATGGAGGATTGATTATTAGGCGTTTATCAGAAGCTGCATCAATTTTAATTCAAACGGGCAACATTATGTTTAAAATTACATTGTGAGATATATGATCCTTCGTTTTCCTCTCCAAGAAATAAAGAAAAAGAATGAGCTTGGGAGAAGAGAAGGAAGTGGCTAAGAGAATTTCAAGTTAGCAAATCAACAGGATTAATCCAAATATTCTTTCAACAATAGAGGATAAGATTAGCCTTTTGGGGATAATTCTTTGGAAATGGGCACAAAAAGCTTAAACTGTTAAGTTAACTTTAAGCATTTTTAAATGTGTTTTTTGGGCCAATGTACCATATGTGTTGTGCATGCTGCCTGGTAACCAAGTACGTATTTTATTTATGGCATTCCATTTCAGAGAGTAGCATTTTGGGGGACATTATATGTAACAGTTTATAACATGCAATCCAAATATCCTCACTATGAGATGACAGGTATGCTGGTTGAGAAATAGCAGCCAGATTCCATGAAACCACTGGGAAGGTTGCTTACCTCTAACTTGGGGAAGAGTTCATTGAATTATATATAGTCAGTTGATAAAAACTTGATGCAATGACATGCCTTTATAGAAGATGATGATTTACATACCAGTGACCCTCCAAGTTTATAGGAATTACTTCTTTCCTTGGTTTTCTTTTAATCTGGTCCAGTCCCAGTCTGTACTCTGTTTTGGCTTTTTACCCACTTGTCAGATGTTTTATGCGAAGAGCTCTGGACTGTGGTATTGCCTGTGTATTTTCCCTGTGCTTTGAAAGAAGAGAACATTTTGCATAACTTTAAAGAAATATTTCTCATCTGCATTTTGTAGTTGTAGTAACTCTAAACGAATCCTTTCAGAGCCTGATTTTTTTTGTTGTGCTTACATATCTTTTATCTCACATTTGGTGGGAGCACATGAAATATGTCTTTTCCTTCTGAAGTTAGAAAACATACAGACACACTCACAACTGCGCAAAACCCCATCAACCCTATTATTGGTTATTCTATAATAGCAAATTAGAAACAGCTAAAATGCTTCCCTTACCTTCTCATCAACATCCTTTCTGATATTGAATTCACTAGCCTTGCTTTGCTTTTGTCGTGTTTGCAGCTTGACAATTGTGTAATTATTTCCAGCTGTTTATGGCTTTGTTGTCATTTCTTGCTGCTGCCTGGCATTTTGTAATCTGATGAGAGGGGAAGGTGAGGTGTTGCTTTGAGTTAGATTCCTAAGTGGATATCTGTTTTAGCCTTGTATTTTCATTCCTTGCTATGGGGATATCAAAATACCCATGTCTTTGGGTTGCTTGGCAAGGACTTTCATGAATGATAGGAAGAACATGGTAGATGATTCTAGAACCATTTTGCTCCCAAATTTTAGATCATTCCTTTCCAAATATGATTGTATTTTTTTTACAAGAAAATTGGTTTAGAGAGCTCAGAATATGAATGGGAAAAGATCCCAGGTGCTCTGAATGTGGCAGACATAATGCCACTTGGAAAAGCAAGATGAGTGTGGCTCTTCTGCTTGGTTTCAGGTTCCTCACTATTGGTGTGAGAAATTATTCCTGTAAATCAAAACTCTATGCATCCATCCATCACTTCACAGCATCTTTAACAATTAAGATGCTTACAGAATGAGTAGAAAGCTCGATTAGAAAAATGCATTAAGATTGAATTAAGAGACCTCAAAGGTGACAATACTAGGTTCCATAAAAGACTGTAATTGCATTTTTAAAGTATGGACATTAAAGTTTGGTTTTCAGTTAAGAAAGGTATACTATATACCACTGTATAATTTTATGCATTTTAAGTAGTTTTCTAATTGATATTTCATGTTGTGAATCAAGGTAGTATGTTCAGTTTTTGAATGGTAGCTGTAATTTTTGCACTAAGGCCTAGACTTTTACAAAAATAGTTATTGTGAATGTAGTTAAATAAGAATTGGTCATTTTCTTTAAGGTGTTTGGAGACTAGGGAAACTGTGATTTTGGTAAGGTGATTTTTATTAGGTAATATATTTTGAGGAAGCAACACTATTACTGTCACCAATGTAAATACAAACATTAGAATTATCTCCTCAATTGTTTTTGGGTTTGATACTGCTGCTCTTACTACTTTAGCTTATAATAGTAGTAGATATTTCATGTCAGACTTTTCCCTTTTTGTCTTCTTTTTGTCTTGGGCTGAGCATGGGAATAGCAATGTTAGTTACATATAAAGAGGATAATTTTTATTTGGTTTAAGTTGCAGTAATCTCTGCTTTCACAGTTTTGTGTTTTCTTAGGTATAGCAGAGGATGGTGTGGGGGTGAATTTAAGTGAATCTTGAGATGATTTTTTTTCAGTCTTAGAGAACTGGGGCTCTGGAAGGAGACCTGTGTCTGTCTTCTGTCTCCTTAGCTGGCAGATGCTGTAGGGGTTTCCATTTACTTCAAGTTTTAATTAATTTTCTATTTGACAAATTCACACTAGTATTCAGCTGCCTCTATATTGCTTCATTTTCCCCTAAGAATGCTTTGTTTGGATTCTTTTGGGGGAGGTGTAGTTAAACAGGACTTTCTGTTTGGGGATGCAGTGAGAAGCATGTTTGAACCTGTCTGTTAAACTCAGTGCTCCACACCTTTAGCAGTCACAATAAAAGGCATTAAACTTGCAGGATCCCTATCTCCTCCTTAGGGGAATTTCCATGGGAGCTGAGTTTTTCATTCTGTTTATACCTGAATTCAGGGATGAATGTTCATGGGAACAAGGGCTCCAATTACATTTTCCAGAATCGTGATTATAAACACACAGCAAAAATACAGGTAATGTGTGTCTTTGCCATTAAAGAAAAGAATTGACCAAGCATGCAGTGCACTTCTTGGAATGCACTACCAAGTATTTTTGTGTTATCAACTATTTATTGAGAGTGACTTTAATACCTAAGTACATAAGCTAGACGTCTCTTTCCACAGGACAGAGTCAGCAAAGTAAAAGGTTAATTCCTTGAGCCATTTTTGTAATTATGACTTTTCATCAACGTGGAAATCAATGCACTTTTAAATAATTAAAAAGTAGTATTCTCGAATGAGGAATTGGGTATTGGCTCTATGATTCCTGTAGGAAGCCGGACATTATAAAGGAGCCTCTATGCTGTTAAATGCTTTTGTTGAGTATACACAGTTATTTCCCATACTGAAAGATAAATACATTCAGCATCTTTTGCTGATGATCATTTAGTTCACAGCTTCACTTTCAAATTACTAGACCTTACCTCCGAAGATGATTTTTTCTAGTCTTATTTCTTGAAATGATAGTTTTTAGTCTTTTGATTGGTGTCATCAGCCCGCTCTCTAGGATGTACCTTTTAGCAATATATCTTATTACTCTTGTGGATTTATACATGGCCATTTGTAATGCTTTCTTCTTCTTTTTTTGTATGGACCTCATTTTGCTCATTGTTCCAATTTCTTAGTTTTTTTTAAATCTCTGTCTTAAAATTTCTTTTTGTGTCTGACACTGGTGGCTCACACCTATAATCCTAGCTACTCAAGAGGCTGAGATTTGAGGACAATGTTCGAAGCAAGCCTGGGCAGAAAAGCCTGCAAGGCTATCTCCAATTAGCTACAAAAAAAAAAAAAAAAGCCAGAAGTGGAGTTGTAGTTCAAGTGATAGAGCACTAATCTTGAGCAGAAGAAGCTTAGGGAGTGTCCAGGCCCTGAGTTTAAGCCCTAGGATTAGCACAAAAAATTAGGAAACAAAAAAAAGGGCTATTTTTGTTTTAAGTTGAGACATATATCATGTTAGCAATGCAGAGCATAAATATGAGAGTCTCACTCTCCTTTGTCTACACAGTGCTGATCCAAACTGCCTTCGGAGTTGAGACTTGCAGGTTATAGGCAGAGTATATGAGCAGGCATGAGTTTCTAAAACTATGACTCAATTTGGTGTTTTTTGCCATGGCTGAGCCTGGAAAAGAAATTAAATAGATGTTATGAAGTCTTAGCCTGTGAATTAACATATGAGGAGGTAATGAACATTACCTCCGTTTAATTTCAATTTTATACAAGGGACATGATGGTTCATCTTAAGTGATTGCAGGGAACTTTTTTTTTTTTTTTTTTTGGTCAGCCATGGGGCTTGAACTCTAGGCCTAGGTGCTGTCCCTCAGCTCTTTAGCTCAAGGTGAGTGCTCTACCACTTGAGCCACAGTGCCACTTCTGGTTTTCTGGTGGTTTATTGGAGATAAGAGTCTCATGGAAGGGGAAACAAAGGAGGAAGCTACAATGTTTGATAAGAAATGTACTCATTATCTTGCCCATGTAATTGTAACCCCTCTGTACAGTATTTTCACAATAAAAAATAAATAAAAATTTAAAAAAAGAGTCTCATGGACTTTCCTGCCCCGGCTGGCTTTGAATTGTGATCCTCAGATCTCAAGAGAAGTTCCTGGTGTCAGGCTCTGGGAACACTGAGGGAACCTTCAGTCATCCTGTTCAGACCATTAGCTAAAATGCACTTCTCCTACAAGGGAAGGAGAGGATGCCATGAGGACGAAGAGGGCAATCTGTTTTGTGGAATTTCCCTAAGTATTTAGTAATCAGGAGATACCACCTGAGATGGTTGCTCCCAAGTTTAAAGCTCGGATCACAGTCACCTGTGCTCTGGTACCTTCAGCATGTTGGAGTTCTATGTAGCTGACAGATTGTGAGGGAGGTCTGTGAGCGTAGCTGGTCTGCCTACTTTCTGGAAGAAAGTTACCAGACAAATAAACTTTGCAGAAGACCTAGTATATTTCTAAAAATGATAAGCATTGCAATTTCATTTTCTTTAACACTCATTGGATGCTAATTCCAAGGCAGCTTAAATACCTTACATTTTTGTAAGGCGCATGCTGCCTACTTTCTCTACTACCCCAAGTCAGGATTATGAAAACAAACAGCTCAGAAGCCAAACTATAAGTGAGCATTTCAAGGCCATATTGAAAAGAAAAGCATTATCTCTTGACAAGGAATAGATGGCTGTGGCTTCTCTTCGTGCATGTCAGAGTATATATCTTGGCACTTGTTATTGGAAAACCGTAGCTCCAAGGTTAAAAGAACTATTATCCATGTAAATGATCTGGAAAGATGAGTTGGGCAGGGCCATGAATGATGTGGATTCACACAACAGACCTCTGGTTTATCTATTTTAGAGGAAACAACTACTAGTCAGCATTAGGGGTGGCACGTCATTATTATACTTACTAACTTTGTGTGTGTGCACATACTCATGCGAGCAGTTTAAATGAATGCTGCTCATTATAGAATATGCCAGATGCTGCCTGCTGATGGAGAAGACTGTTCTTGTTCTCTTGGGTTGTAGAAAGGCTAGCCTGAGAGACAGAACTGGGGTGTTGGTATAGAACCCAGCATGCATGGATTTGGGCAGTGTGTATGACTTTGTAGACACCTGGAATGTAAGGACCTGCTGAGAAGAGGACCAGGGTCTATTGAAAAATGTTAATAAGATTGTCAAGATGATGACAACAGAGCACTACACTAAGTATAGAGTCCAGTGGGTGCTGACTAAGCTCCTTGTGGGATAGCCAGTCTTCAATTTAGCATTCTGTTTTTCCTCCCAGGTAGCCTCATTCTGTTTGCTCCATTCAGTTTCCCTTGCCATCTTTGTTCCAACTCTTGGGAAATGCTACATAGAAAGAGGTTGAGGACGTAGAGCATTTTCAGAGCTGGACATCTTTGGAGATGATAACTTGCTGAAAGAAAAGTCAGTGGCGGAGCTCTGTCTGCTTTTCTGTATACATTTCCTGAGTGGCCTTGCACAATCATTTAATCTAATAGTAAAATCAGGAAGCATTCACTCTTCAGTCTTTATACTCTAGCTAGTCTAATAAGCACTCACAGATGTCCCTTTAAATTCTCCTAACAGGCAGGGTATAGCAGCTCTAGTCTGTAATCTCAGCATTCAAAACTTGAGGCAGAAGGATTGCAAGTTCAAGCCTAGCTTGGTTACATAGTAAGAACCTGTCTCAAACACACACAGGCGCGCGCGCGCGCGCGCACACACACACACACACACACACACACACACACACACACACACACACACACACACAAAACAAAACACTGACAATTCTCCTGATAATAGGGACAAGGACTACTATTCACTGCTTTTATAGATTTAGAAACTGAGGCTTGTAGAAATTAATCAGCCTTTTCAAGGTGATCTGGAGTTTGCACACTTGGTCACTTATATTTCTAAGTACTCTTGATTTTATGTAGTCTTTTTCCAACCACAGTTTCTGCGTAGGGAAAAGAAAATATGACGAATACTTGAATTTCTCCTATCTCAGAAGTGTTTGGGAGGATTAAATAAAATAACATCTGGAAAATTACTTCAAAAACAAAGTCTGGGATAATGGCTGAGAGGAATAATAGAGACTTAGATTTGCGTTTCTTCCATTTCCTAACTGGGTCACCTTGTGGTATAATATGTTAGGTCTGTAACCTTAAATGAGAAAGGGGGCCTCTTGCCCATGGAAAATATATGCAAATTACTTAGCACAGTGTTTGGCTCCTATCAATGAGAACTTGTGGTCATTATTAGCTGCCTCATCCAAACACAAAACTGAAGATTATCTTTGCTGAGTACCTGTAGGACCTAACTTCATGCATACCTGTGCACTCAGTGAGTAAGTAAACACATGGGTATATACGTGAGGGCCAGATATTGGCATGATCCCTACCTGGTCTCTGATAGGGAACCAAGTACCTGACAGTGGAAGGGAGAAAGCAGCTGCTGCCTCTGTCAGGATGTGAACCATACACTATGGGGACAACTTCCTTTTCCCTTAGGGCAAAGAAACTGCCCACAGGAATTTGTCCAACAAGGAGTTGAAGTCCTTACTTCCATTCTCATGTGTCTTGTTGCTTATACTCCTGCAGCTCAGAGAGAGGCCCATAAGCCATAGAGGACTAAGTGTGCTCAGCCATTTGCCATGCTGTAGAGCTAATGCAGACGCTATTGGGAACTTCTTAATCTTTTTGGACAGCATGGCAGGCATTTCCTCCTAGGAGAATACTCTTTGCTGCAGAGTTCGACTTCTCCTGGGGGCTTTCAGGGGAGTGGTGCTGGAGACCAACAGGAGGATGAGGCTCCTCACTGAGCGTGATAGTCTTTCCTTAGGGACAGGGATGTTAAGTGATATTTGGGGATAGTATGTGAGTGGCCATCTGTCATCACCCACAGGAGGCACTCAAGGGCATTCTCTGTTTCTTGGCTCTTTCCTCTGGTCCTGTCCTCTCTAGAGTTTCCTTGGCAGCTCTCTTGTGTTTTGGCCTTGAGCATCTGCAGTCCTGTGCAGATGTCCTTAAAGAAGAGGAATGAGGCCTGGGAAGGTGGCTCAGTGGTAGAGTGCTTGCCTAGCATGCATGAAGTAACACATACACAGAAAAAGCTGGAAGTGGGTGTTATGACACAAGTGGTAGAGTGCTAGCCTTGAGCAAAAGAATCTCAGGGACAGCACCTAGGCCCTGAGTTCAAGCTCCAGAACTGGCAAAGAAGAAGAAGAAGAATGAGGAGGAGGAGGAGGAGGAGGAGGAGGAGGAGGAGGAGGAGGAGGAGGAGGAGGAGGAGGAGGAGGAGGAGGAGGAGGAGGAGGAGGAGGAGGAGGAGGAGGAGGAGGAGGAGGAGGAGGAGGAGGAGGAGGAGGAGGAGGAGGAGGAGAGGAATGAGTGAGTGAAAAGTGCCATCCCTCTTTGTGTAAACATGATCATCAGCAAGTGGAAATCATGGTGTTAATGGTGGGGGTGTTTTTGCTATACTACCTGCATAGCTTACTCATAAAGCTATTGTATTCATCATTAGAAGTCTGCAAAGAGTCTGCAACAGTTTTGGTGGTTCCCTTGTGGCCAATCATTAGGAAACACTTAAGAGCCATTTGTTTCCATGAATGTTACAGATCCAGAATTTGACTGCCTTACAGAAATCTACCAGGTCATAACCAACTCCGGTGAACAAGAGAGTGTTGATTGGGGTGGGAAGGGAAGGAAATGTACTTCTTCTACTCCCTTCTGAGTATTTGGTATAAATGGAACATTCACTGTATTGAAGTAGCTAATTTAAGATACCTAATCTTATTCTTAATTTTTTTGGGGGGAATGGATGTGTTAGTTGTCTCACAGGTGGAACCACTTGCTTCATGGCGGGACTAGGACTCAAATTCAGGTTTGTTTTAATCCTTGAACTTATACCTCTTCTTTGCTGCACGTCTATTTTTGTGGCCCATCCCATCCAAGCATGGTTAGAATCCCTTTTGCAGGACCTGATGGTGATAGGAAGGGCTGGGTGGGTTGGGATGCTAATGTTCTTAGTGTTTTCTTCCTCTGGTAGAACTTCAAAGACCACGGAAGTTGAGAAACTCTACTTTTCTTGCAGTTATATTAGTCAGAACTCTCCCACCATTGTGGGCTTATTCTTGAGGGGGGATGTCAATGATTCCCTAAGGGGGAATGGGTCAGCAGGACTGATGAGCCTGATTGGTGAGGGGAAAGGTGCGGTCAGGCAACCTCAACCATAGGTATCACCTTGGAAGTGGAGTTGCTGCAGAAGGGAGGGATTCAGTGGAATTCCTGACCAGGATCCAATCTAAGCTACACTTTAAAGACTTAACTCTTCTCCAAAACCCAGAAATACCCTTCCCCCCTTTTTTTCTGTAAAAAGTCAAGCCTGCTTTTCATCTTTGCTCAGATCTCTAATTGTGTTATGTGTACCTGGTACACTTAATAACTTATTTTCCTGAAACGTTGATGGAGTGCTTTTAAAGGGAAAGAAAGGGATCCAGGCACTGGTCACTTACCCATGTAATCCTCACTACTCAGGAGGCTGAGATCTATGGATTGTGGCTTGAAGTCAGTCCCACCAGGAAAGTCTGTAAAACTCTCATTTCCAATTAACTAGCAAAAAGTCAGAAGTGTAACTGGCTCAAGTGGTAGAGCTTTGAGCAAAAAAACTTTGGGGCCTGCACCCAGACCCTGAGTTCAAGCTTCAGTATAAGCATTAAAAAATAAAAGGAATGACCATGACCAATAAAACAAAACAAAAAAGAAATAAAAGGAATAACTGGCTTGTAGAATCCCCAAATCTAGATCCTCCCCTTCTCTAAACTTGACCTTACATTTTTTTTCTTTATTTTCTTTTTATGGCAGCTACTAACTTTTGTCTCCCAGTATAGAACAAAGCATTTGGGTCTGGAAGGATCTAGATTTCTATTACAGTAAGCTAGTCACAGATGAAAGGAGAATTTTTTTTTTTAAGGAGCACTTTTTTTTTTTTTGGTCAGTTGTAGGGCTTGAAATCTGGACCTGGGCACTGTCCCTCAGCTCTTCAGCTCAAGGCGAGTACTCTACTACTTGAGCCACAATGACACTTCCAGTTTTCTGGAGGTTAATTGGAGATAAGAATCAAATGGACTTTCCTGCCTGGGCTGGCTTTGAACTGCGATCCTCAGATCTCAGCGTCCTGAGTAGCTAGGATTATGAGTCACTGGCACCTAACAAGCACTTGTTTTGGGGCTCAATTCTGCCCTGCCAATCACTAACTTTACCTCCTTGGCCCTTACTTTTTTCATAAGATGGGACAAATAATATATACACCTGTATCATAGGACTTTAGTGGGGATGAAATTACAATACTTGTGAAGCAGTTTAGAATAGTAAGTGGTATAGGAAAGTCTTGGTTCTTTGACCACTCTGTCACTTAATAATGTCCTGCCTCATTACTAGTGAAGAAAAGAGAAACTCATGGAATTACTGCCACTTTGATCTCATGATGAATTCATAAAATTAAGTTAATATATGTCATGCACATTTTATATGATGGGTACAATGACAAAAAACATTTATATAACAGGAAGGTGAGGTGTTTTGTTGTTCATTTCTTTCTTTTAAAATTTCTTTTCCTAATCCTCCTAACCTTGTCTTTTGCCCAGTACAATTGGGCAATTGTGAACTTGAAGTTTATTCTTGCTGTAACAGTGTTAAAATAATTTGCAAAGCAAGGTGAAAGTTGTATGGGGAAGGCACTTTGTTCTTTGTACCTACACCATCCACAATGCCTTTTCCATTGTATTTTTGTTGAGACTAAAGTGAAAAAATATTGTAAAGAAGAACAATAGATGTGGGAGGTAGTAAATATATTGCATATAGGTAGTTTTCAGCCACAGAGTCATAATATATAGCTTTGCCTTCTGCCTCCTACTGGTTTTCATTATTAGTGAAATGTCTATTAACATAATATGATCCTATCATGTATAAACAACTCAATGGGCATAGACTTTTGCCCTATGGACATAAATGATAAGTTCTTTGACTTCTGGAATGGTAATACTGAAGTTTGAATATTCTTTCTTTTTATATTCTTTGGCCTGGTCCCTATTTGAATGCGATTTTGCATTGCTTTTGTAACAGAATTTGCACACTGACTCAGATGGCATACATTGAACTAATCGTTCACTAACAGGAAACAACAGAGGGTTTGTCATGTGTGTTTGTGTGTTTTATAGATGTGACATTTTTCTTTTTAAAAACATACTGATAATTAGTTTTTTTAAAAATCTATATTTTTAAAGTTTGAGTATTTGAGAACATAGGAATTACCTGGTCACCCTGAAGTAAGATATAATCCTCTCAGGAGAATGTTTACAGCTCACTAATCTTTTGAAAAACACCAACTATACACATTTCCCAGAAGAGGAATTTTAGAATTATTGGAGCCATATCTGGATTCTTCTACTTGAATAGCAAGATTTGTGGTTTTTTCTTTGCGTTTTTGCTGGAAACAAATGCCTTAAGAATGATAGGAAATATATAAGACTTGGAAATTAGAGGGTTGACTGTAAAATGTACTTTTCAGAGAGATAGTTGGTCTTGGAAACTTACAGTTGAATCTAATTCCACATCTAGACAATTTGAATTAAATCTAGATACTGCAGCTGATTACTCATATGACCCTGACAGATCAGTCTCTGAGCCTTGGTGTTCTTCTCTATCAAATGGATGTCGTGGGAGTAGCCACTATGTAGGAAGCCCAAATGAGAAGATGTATCAGTAATGCTTAGCAATGAGTATCTCAAAGAATTTGGAAAAGGTGGACTACTGTCATGTTGTGATCATTATTCCCAAGGAGTTGCTTTTATTAACTGGGAAGCCGTGGTTACCAAAGACAGCCGTTTGTCTGCTGGCAGAAGCTAACATCAGTGCATTGGAGGCCTTTTTGGAAACTTTCACAAGGTTGTTCAAAACTTAGTCCTTTAGGAAGTAATGGCAATGACAAAGCAGGTGGTTTATTTGTACGCTGTGTCTTGTACTAATTTATGTCATCTCTGTTTCAGAAATGCAGAAACCAAAAAGAGAAAGTAACGAGGCCTATGTCTCTTGGGTTTGAAGTGGCAAGGGCAAGCTTTGAGCCTGGGTCATATAAAGCCTGGTTCAGGTGCCTGTATTGGGGTGGGGTCAGTAGAAAAACCTGTGGGTATTTTCTAGAACAAGCCATTGTCCCTTGTTTTGGTTTGTGTGTTACTGACTCATCCAGGTGGAAACTTCTTCCCTGCTGTTAATCTTTTCCCAATGGGATTCTTCTTCAAGTTGCTTGAGTGCACTGCCATTTGCTTGTATAACACAGAATTTAAGAGAGGCAAGGGCTGAAAGGAGGGGGCTCAGTAAGCCCTCAAGCTTACTGTAGTTCCTCCTTTTATTACAATAAAATGATGTCACTAGTCTTTTGGTTTCCTCTGAGGGTCAATCCTCCCCTCATTAGGTCTGATTCCTGAGAAGCCTTTCTGAGAATCTAACTGTATTTGGTAAAGTTTCCCTTTGTGTATTCCCCATTAAAGTAATGGATGATAGTGTTGTTGAAGAGACAGCTTGGGCTCCAAGGCCCTGGGACCAGACGGATCTGGTTCGAAATTCAGTTTGAACCTTCTTAGCTTCATGTTGAGACCTGAGGTTCTTCACTTGTAAAATGGGGCCATGGTAGGATTAGGTACAGAAATGTATCAGCATAAAATTGTATGTCCAGGAAGCATTTAGTTGATTTTTGCTACTTGGTTAGTGCTAATTCTCATTATTTGTCTTTCTCTCCAGAATATCTGTTGGTGCTTATTTATGATTTTTTTCCTTTCAGTGAAGCCACAGATTTGCTCTTCTGCACAATTGACAGATAGCTTAGAGGCCATTGCCCTTTTACCCCTCCCCTGAGGATCTGTTTTATTTTGCATAGAATGAGTCTAGCAGAAACATCCATGCCCCTGACAGGTCTGAGGATGCGTGAGATTTTGAGAATCCCTTTTCTTGAGGTAGTGGTGGTGAGAATAGGGTGAACAGGAGGGTGGTAAGCCAGACGTTAAATTCCTTGAGGGTTAGCTTGCTTTTTCTGATGGGATGTACAAACAGAGCTGTTTGTGGGGGTAGTTTTCAGGGTTTGCTTGTGGCATGCACGAAAGGACAGATAAACAAAGGAAGTAATAGCCCGTCCTGCTTTTCCTTGTCCTCACAAACTGATCATACAAATGAGAATGCAAAGACTGAAGTCCTATCCTTTCTCCCTTCCCTTCCAGTGCCAGGTTTATGAGTTCCATAGGGCTCGGACACTGCAAGAAGCTGGGAGCTATTTTCCATGTAGATGATCCTGCTCTAAATCCCTGCAGGCAGGTCCCTCACCCTCAGCCTTGGCAGTGCCAACAAGGGCTGCCCATTGAGCACCCCTTACCCTCTGGAAAGGAGACCTGGTGTACTCCCAGTCTCCTTTAGATGTAAGTAATCTGGCTCAGATATCCTGGCGCCTCTGCGGTGCTGGGCCCAGCAGCTGCAGCGGGAGCACCGCAGTGCCGGGCGGGTGCACGAGGAGCACCAAGCGAGACTGATGGGGCCGCAGCCGCCGCCACCATCAACCTGGGGGAGGCGACTCAGCAAAGGCAATTAGGAAGCTGCTGCAGCTAATTCCATAAAGCGCTTGGATGCCACATTCCCAGTGACATTAGAGAGAAATTTTAATTTCTCTCCCCTTCACCTTCACAGGACAATGAACTTCACCTGGCTTTTTCTGAGGCCTTGTCAGCTTCACCATGATCTTGCCTTGGCAACCAGGGCTTCTTTTGATTTGTGTGTTTGTTTGTCTGTTGTTTACCCCATCAGCACTCGATTTCTGAGTCATGTGTTGCAGGCTGTCCAGAGCTGCATTTTTTTTCTGCTGCTGTCCATACCTGCAGCATGTGTGAGGTCCTGGTTAGTGGTCATGATTAATTGGTATGCCAGCACCTTTATGCAGGGGAATGAGCCCTCTTTGTGTGTGTGTGTGTGTGTGTGTGTGTGTGTGTGTGTGTGTGTGTGTGTGTGTGTGTGTGTGTGTGTGTGTGTGTGTGTGTGTGTGTGTGTGTGTGTGTGTGTGTATGTGTGTGTGTGTGTGAAGATTCCTGAATGTGGGCTATTTATATTGGCATGTGCATCTTGTTGGCATAAGTGTCCATTTCTTTTGCAGGACCAGTTCCATGCACATTCCAAGAACCTGCACTTAGTGCAGACCCTCTGAGATAAGGGTGAGCAGATGGCTGGGACATGGGACTTCAATTACATACATTTAATGGGAGGTAGTTTTGCCAAAAGATGTTTCTCTCCAGCTCCCACTTCCCCTACATATTGGAACCATTTGAGGTCCTTTGGAGGAGGCTTGCATCCAGTTCCTCTCTGACACTGGTCTCCTCTGTGGAGGCCATGCAGCAGAGCACTGTGTATGCAGAACACTTGTGTGACTCCACGGTGACTGGGATCAGACACCTGCCTTCCATCTGCCTGATGAGTCTGATCTTTACTGAGCAGGGACTCTGGAGTTGGAGTGAATGTTAGGAATCAGTCCATGCAGCCATGGGTGTGCAGGAGTTCTTTGACATGGCCTGGTCCTCACAGGGAATCAGGAGTGATCCAAACCCAGAATGCTGTCAGCCCTGGGACATTACCCATGTCCCACAGTGGGCCTCTTGGATGACATAGAGATGTGCCCCCCCCCCCCAGCCTCAAGGCCTGTCTACTTTCTGTCCCATGGGATTTTCCAAGCTCCTTGGCTGACATGCATTGGAAATGTGCTTTACTTGTCTTTGTAAAAGGATGTGTTTGCAACTTCTCCTCAGTATAATCACATTTAAGGCTGAATTTCACCAATAAAGAATGTTCCCCCAATGTATCTTTTTCTGGCAGCCAAAGGATTTCATCTTGATGGATCATCAGGGAATACTCCTCTTATGACCTATGTAGGTGAAATGGGTGGGTGACAGTATAATTGGCCAAATGTTTATTTAGTGTCAACACCCATCTGGAAATTGGAGGCCCCCAGGCTTCTCATTGCCCACTGCAGAAGTTCAAATGATCCAATCCTTCCTTTGGGGTAGAATATCATGGTTTGGGAAAAAAATCTGTAGCTGTCTTAACAGACTCACAAATATACATTTGCTTTTGGTCAAATGCTGGAAATGTTTGCTTCCTTCTTTCCTGCTTCAACAAACATCCATTGAATACTCAATGAGGCATGCAGAGCTGGGTTGGGTGCCAGAATCCCTTTGCTGCTGTGGCCACCTTTCACATCTTTACCCTCAATGCTTCAGTGACAGTGCACTGCTCACGTTCCCCAAACATGTCAGCTGTGCTTGCCTGTTCCAGTCCCCCTCCCCCACTGCTGCCCCTGCTGCCCCTGCGCCCTTGCCTGGCACCCATACCTCAGTTTTATAGGATGTCAGATTTTAGAAAACAACAGAGTTATCTGTATGTCCTGTTTAAAATGCTTTATTTCAAGGTCTTTCCCAAAAAGGTAGGTGTGTGTGTGTGTGTGTGTGTGTGTGTGTGTGTGTGTGTGTGTGTGTGTGTGTGTGTGTGTGTGTGTGTGTGTGTGTGTGTGTGTGTGTGTGTGTGTGCGCACGTGCGCGCGCGCACTGGTACTGGAGCTTAAACTCAGGACCTGGGTGCTATCCCTGAGGTTTGTTGCTCAAGACTGGCACTTTACTATTTGAGCCACAGTTGCACTTCTGGCTTTTTGCTGGTTAATTGGAGATAAGAGTTTCGTGGATCCCAAGTCTCTCTGGGATCCTCAGATCTCTACCTCCAGAATAACTAGTTTCTTAGTGAACTTGGCCAGGACCCATGGAGTTCAATGTAGCAAACATTTCAGTTGATTCTGATATGGTGGTTCGTGGTGTGCATATTTACTTCTGTGAAGTCTTCTGGTTTTCCTTAAAAAGATTCCATTATACCTTTCCTTCCCTTCTGACCTGTGAATATCTCATGGCATTTACTTACATATCTGTGTGCATACAATCTGTGTTGTGTTGTCCTCGGTCTGTGTTGTCCTGTGTCTAATCCCTGAACCAAGATTAAAACCAGGGCTGGCATGGGGTCCAGTCAACCTCAGTGTGGATGACATGAATGGAAGCTTTCTCTGTAAGAGAAACATGGGCTTGGAACAAGTCAGACATTTCATCTTTTAAGTTCAAAGGTACCTAGGTGCACATCTGATTGCTGAAGCAGCTTATTTAGAAATCACTGAGCACAGTTGAAGTTGCCATTCTCCAGTTTGCAAGATGGAAAGAAATTTGTTGACCTATCTCCAATGGCATTTCTTCTTACCAAATAGGTTATGGGGACCTATAGTTTCCAGCCATTTAATAGAAAATTGGTGAGCATCTGTCTGAAAGGTGCCATCTGCTTCCAATAAAAGACCTCTCCTTATCTTCCTGGTATAAGAATTGCTCCTCCAGGGGCCTGTTGGGCACAAAACAGCATGTTTTTCTGACAGCTTTTCAAACTTTTTTGATAAATGCCCACAGTAAGAAATATGTGTTTCACTGCTGCTCACTACACAATTTCATAGGTAAAACATTTTTCATGAAACATTTCTTAACTTCATCTCTATAGTGCATATAGAAAGTTCATATAAAGATTTCTTCCTTCGTGCCCCTCCTTTTTTTGAGTTAGAGTGTCTCTATGTGATTCAGGCTCTCCCAGAACTGTGTTCCTCCTGCTTCAGCCTCCTAAGTGCTAGATTAAAGGTGTGTACGGTCCAATCAGCTGCAATCTTGTATTTTGAATTGTATTCTGGTTTATCCTGTCTGATTCTGTTCTGCTTGATTCTACACTATTCTATTTCACTCCTATTCTGTTATTTTCATTTTGGAAGACTGATTCTGACCGATACATTGATTTCACAACCTAATAAATATGTTAAAAGATAGTGCTTTAAAAGTTACCTGGTAAATTACAGGCCAGCTCAATTTTATTCTGGGAAGTGCAGCATTGATCTTTGGGACTAAAGCTGTGTTTTCTTCAATAATAATGATAGGGGGTTGTATTCGCTAACACTGTCAACTAGTCATGATGCAAAAATTCTCTGTATAAATTTATTTCTCTTTCCCAACAATCCCATGAAAATCGGTACTCTGATAGTGCCATTTTTTAGAGGAGGAGACTAAGTTCACAAAAGTGATATGACTTACTGAAGATCATGGAGCTAATAAGTGATATAATTTATCCTTAAACCCAGGGCTGTTTGAATGGAAAAACTCGTGCATATGGTCCTAAACTTAACCATGGTTTGACTCACAACTTTCTTACTTTTTTATGATGATGTGAAAGCATCATGATTCAAGATAATCTGTGCTATAAATATTGAACTTGGTGTTTTCATGGGCTAGTTGTGTGTTGTTGTACAGTATTCTTTTCAGATTCTGGGCATTAGCAATGAGTTGTAGTTCCCAGCCAGTACCAGTAACTGGTACTCTACAGTGGCTAAGCTATGATGTCCCATAGGCTAGGAACACTGGATACTTGCAACCTATAATGAAGTTCTTAAGGAACATTATCAACTGTGCTTTAATTTGTCTCTTACAGAAATTACCTTAGTTGGCTTCAAGGTCACTACTAGACACTTCAATGTGGAAGGCCCCATTAGAGGAAAGTGGGGGTAGTGTGATAGGGAGTGATGAGGAGGACGTGTGGGAGAAAGGGAGAAGAACAAAGGAGGAAAGTATGGGGAGTACAGGCTGAGCAGCAGTCTTAAGAACATTTGGTATTTTGCTTAGCACTTACAGAATTTGCAAAGTGTTTTTTCATTGATTATATAGCTATCACTGTTGCATCTGGGATTTGTTATTATACTTGCTGGACAATTATTTTCACATTTCTTCCTGTGATCAGCAGTCAATCTCTCTGAGACTAGAAACTAATGTCTTGTCCTTTTCAATGTCTTTGGATGAATGAGCAAATCTGAAAAAGTCCTTTAACTTGATCTTCACAAGTAGCTCATGAATTGTTTTCTCCATGTTGTATTGGATGAGACTGGACCCCAAATCTTGAAGATGGTGATGGAAAGAGTTCTTGGAAGAAAATCAATCCCAGATGCAAATGTGACTATGATGTTCATCTTTGTTTTTGAATATTAAGTGTATTATTTACCTCAGAATCTATCTTCTTGCCATTGAATCTTGGTTTCCTAATGCTTTCCTTCTAGTTCTTTGGACATGATGGGCTGAATGAGAGACTCCCATCTTCCCTGGGAGTCTCTAGGTCACCTCCATTCTTCTCTTTGTGTCTGCACTTGATAGAACTCATAGGTCCTTCTGTGCTGACTCAGCTTGGCTCCAGGGGACAGCAGATTTGACCCCATTTCCCAGTGTGCTCACCATTAGGCATGTGCTCTTGGTTTTGATTCTTCTTCTCATTTTGTCTCATCCACTATTAACTATTAACTATCACTATTAACATCTGTTGCCCTGCCCTTGTCGACACTGGGTGTATGCTAGAGTAGAGGGAGATGGTGCTGGCTCTTCCTCACTTTGAGCTCTGGTGGGGGCAGCAGAGTCATATCAGGACAAACTGCAGATGAAAAGAAAGCCGCTGAGTGGCCAGAAGATGGTTAAAGCAGCATCTGTGTCAGGAGGCAGACATGACATTTACATTTTTGCTGATGTTCTCCCCAGGAATCCTTGTACCTGTTCTTAGAGTTGTGCATGAGAATGGATTCATCTTTGAATGTAAAAGGCAAAAATAAGAGGGACTATATTTGACAGATGATGAAGCTATGTGATATTTTAGAAGGTGAATATATTGGTATTTATATAACCTGGTATATTCATTTCCCCTGATTCACCCTCCTTTGAATGTTGACTTAATAACACACTTGACTAAAAGATGCTAATTGCTTTAAACTGCCAAATTAGAAAAAAATAGGAAGAAGAAAATGAAGCATAAGCAGCTAGCATTTATTCAACAAGTATGTTGTGTTCACAGCCCTGGGAAGGATAGTTTAGATTGCTCAGGGAGGGAAGGCAGAAATGTAACCTGAGAAGCTCAGGAGAAGCTCAGGCGCATCCCAGGAACAGATTCTTAGGGCAGACATAAACCTTGGAGCTGAGAGGTGAGGATGGATATGGGCTCCAACCCTAGATCCACTTAGGGGTAGTGTATGGTCCTAAGTAGCTTCTTATCTATTTCCCATTTCTTCTTCTTTAAATGATCCCTGTGTCACTGAACTGTTATGAAGATCATGAGTATAAAGTTTACCTTAGGGTCTGGAGGTTGTAGGAATCCAATAAATGATGTCACCCAGTCTTTGAATTTTTATTGTTTTTGAATCATACATTTCCTTTCTGAATCCTAAGAAAGTCTCGTCCTCAGAACAAGACCTTTACCTTGCTTTTTCATTGCTCCAGTTTTTGGCTTTCATAACAGTTGCTGTCAGTAAATATTTATGGAATGAATATATGAGTGTGAAAAGTACGTGAACTTTACAAGCTGAGAAGACTTCGTCTGACAAAGGTCATAAATAATCATAAAGGAGAAGACAGCTCATAATGTTGACTCTCAATTAGTAGGGACTGATTACCTAAATTTCTAAGAGAAATTCTCTTTGTCTGCAGATGAAATGTGTGCATGTGTATGAATGCATACACATACATACATGCATGCATGCATGCACTTCCAAAATGTACTGCATTAGATGTAGCCTTATGTTGTTGAGAAACTAATTCTTGGGTAAGTTTTCTTGTTTGTGTGAAATAACATACTATTATTCTTTTTCTTTGGGGGAAAAAGTTCCCTGAAGCTCCTAGGTTCTGACCTCACAACACAATGTCTAAGAATTTGAAATAGCCAAGGCTAGTCACACCATCTGAGGTGCTTTTTCTGGAACTTGGCAAGAGAAAGCTTTTCATAGAGCTGTATGTATTTGCATCATTGAGGTGACATGCATGGTAGTCCAATGGTGAATTAAACTTCCCCACCTAGACCTCTGAGACCCTTTTCTTGCAATGAATTATGACAATATACTGTTTGTCTTCTTTCTCAAATGCAGTGTAGCAGGGAAGACTGGGTAAGAGGAGGGGGAGAAAGGGTAGGGGCTGAAGTGTGAAGAGTAGCACGTCTTGTTCTCTTTGAAAGTCCCTGAATTTAGCCCTTGAATAGTGCAGTATCAATTTAAGAGATGATGGCTATTAGTACTTTGCTTCTTGTGTAACAGCTTTTAGTCTAGGATGTCAAAATACATCAATAACATATTCTTTCTCCATTTCTCCATTTCATGTGTGGAGAGAAGGCAGTGGATATTTCTGGAGAGAACTTTGCCTCCTTGAATCATGGATGCTTCTTGGCAAGAGCAAGAGAAAAATTTTTAAAATTCATTCCTTCATTGATCATTCAATAAATCTTTTATTGTGGGTGGGGGGAGGGGAGAGGAGTACTGGGGCTTGAACTCAGGGCCTTACACTTGCTCAGTAGGTGCTCTTATATTTTTTCCCTTTAAAAATTTTAATAAAGTTTAATTAATTTATTTTTTATAGTTTTTTTTTCCAGGGCTGAGAACCAAACCCAGGGCCTTGTGTGCACCGGGCAGGCGCCCTTCCGCTGGGCTAAACCCCCAGCCCCTAATTAATTTATTTTTTATTTCTTTAAGATGTTGTAAAAAGCAGTTTAATCCAAAATGCCAATTTATGATTACAATGCATCTTGATCAGTGTCACTTCTGCCACCATTCTCCCCGATTCTTACATCTATTCCAACCCCCACCCATCCCTCAAGTTTCCTAGTTCCATTATATATACATACATATATATTTGTATATATGTATACATATATATGTGTATGTACATATATATCATATATATGTATGTACATATACATGTATATATGTATACATATATACATATATATATATAATGGAACATATATCTAATGGAACAATATACATATATATATATAATGGAACTAGGAAACTTGAGGGATTCACAGTTTGCCTTTCTTCTTGTTGATACTGGTATCTGAACTCAGGATCTTGTTGGCTGTTGCTCTACTGCTTGAGCCATATCTCCAGCCCTGCTATTTTTTTTTGGTGTGTTATTTTGACAATGGAGTCTTATGGCTCTTTCTGCCCAGGCTTATTTTTTTTTTCTTTTTTTTAAAAATTTTATTTTATTTTATTTGAGAACATACTGTACAGAGGGGTTACAATTACATTGGCAGGATAATGCATACATTTCTTACCAAGCATTGCAGCCAGGCTTATTTTTTTTGCTTTTATTTATTTTATTTATTTTTATATTTTTACCTTGACTCATTTATTTATTTATTTTTATGAATTCTTTTTTTTTAATTGTGAAAATACCATACAGAGGGGTTACAATTACATGGGCAAGGTAATGAGTGCATTTCTTATCAAGCATTGGAGTACATTTCTTATCAAGCATTGTTGCCTCCTCCTTTGTTTCCCCTTCCCATCCCTTCCAATCTCCCCCCCCACCCCGCTTACCCCCAGCTCACCCCCACTTCTTGTGCCAAAGTTGTAAAGTTCATTTTTCAATATACCATCTCGTACATCTCATTGTTGCAATGGGTCCACCTATATCCCTATTTAAACATTTTTTTCTTTTCCCTTCCCCTCCACAAATTATACCAACATCAAATACAGTGAAAACAGGGGTTATACCATGGGGGAGGGACATACAAAGCAACAAAAAAGTATCGTATAAATATGTTAGAAACAATAGCAAGAAAGAAAAACCATTTGAGTCCTTATCTTGGGGTTCATTTCGCCTAATATCAACTTATCTGCTTGTCTCAGACATATACTAGTTATTGCAAATAAGGGAAACCATGGGACCTATGTTTCTTTGGGCCTGGCTTACTTCACTTAATATAATTTTTTTCCAAGTCGTCCCATTTCCTAACAAATGGGGCAGTGTCATTCTTTCTGATGGAGGCATAGAATTTCATTGCCACATTTTCATGATCCATTCATCTACTGAGGGGCATCTGGGTTGGTTCCATATCTTAGCTATGGTAAATAATGCTGCAATAAACATAGTTGTGCTGATAGCTTTAATATGGTCTTGTTTGTGATCATTCGGGTAAATGCCCAAAAGTGGGATTGCTGGGTCATAGGGAAAGCTCTATGTAGTCTTTTTTTTGGGGGGGGGGGTTCGGTTGTGGGGCCTGAACTCTGGGCCTGGGCGCTCAGCTCTTCAGCTCAAGGCTAGCGCTCTACCACTTGAGCCACAGCGCCACTTCCGGCTTTTTTCTTTTTGCTTATGTGGTGCTGGGGAATCGTACCCAGGGCCTCAGGCATGCAAGGCAAGCGCTCTACCACTGAGCCATCTTCCCAGCACTATGTGGAGTCTTTTGAGGAACCTCCATACTATTTTCCAAAGTGGGTAAACAAGTTCACACTCCCACCAACAATGCAGTAAGTTTTCCTTCTGTCAACATCCCCTCGAGCATCTGTTGGTTAATCACTGGTAGAAAACTAAAGCTAGATCCTTATATATCACCCTGCACCAACATCAACTCCAAATGGATCAAAGACCTCGGAGTCAAAGCAGACACTCTGAAAACATTACAGGATGGAATAGGAGAAACCCTAGGTCTCCTTGGCACAGGCTGAAATTTTCTTAATAGAGACTCAGAAACACAAGAAATCCAAGAAAAGTTGGACAAATGGGATTGCATGAAATTGCAGAGCTTCTGCATGGCAAAGGACATAGCTAGCGAGATCATTAGAAAGCCCACATATTGGGAGAAGTTCTTAACTAGCCATACAATGAACAAGGGTCTCATATCTAAAATATACTTGGAACTCAAAAAATTAAATCCCCCAACTACAAATCCTCAAAGAAACAACTACTCAATAAATAAGTGGGCTAAAGACTTACAAACTTCTCTGAAGAGGAAAGAAGGATGGCCAATAGACACATGAAGAAATGCTCAACCTCCCTAGCCATAAAAGAAATGCAAATCAAAACAACATTGAAATACCAACGCACCCCAGTCAGAATGGCTATAATCAAGAACTCTAATAACAACAGATGCCCAGGCTTATTTTGAACTTTGATCTTCTGTATCTAAACCTCCTGAATAGCTGGGATTACAGATGTGAGCCACAGTGCCTAGCTCTCAGCCAAATTCTTGAGCCTATGGTGCCAGGGACTCTAGGCTGATCCTCCCATCTTCTCTGAACTTTGTACATTCACTGTAGTTACTTCAGTGAACTTTGGCTTCTAGTTGTTGTTGGACTATGCTTAGTCCCACAGCTCCATCACTTTCTGAGGTCCTTTCGTCCTTCTCATCTCTGTCTTCCTGTGGTTTCCTAGCACAACCCAATGACAATAACATACTATGACTTATTTATCATTTACTACAAACCAGGTAGCATTCCAAACACCCAATACACAATAACTCACTTAATCCTCACAATAACCCAGCAAACAAACCTCTTTTCCTTATGTTTTTGAAACAATCAATGTGGGGCTCAAAACCAGGCCCTGGAAACAGACATAGTTGGGTTCCAGTACTGGCTTTGCTGTTTACCTGTGTGTAGATTTAAAGATGTTACTTAACTTTTTCTGAGGTTTACTTTGCTAAGAAAAAAATAATATCCACTTATTGGAGTTACTATGAGGATTTAGTGAAATAATACATGCCAGGCACTTAGGATTGAATAGTAAAGGCTTAAAAATGGCAAATGTTATCTTGATTATTTTTACTGTCTATTCCAAACTCCAGGGCTTAGAACTATAGGAATTTTGTTTATTTAAGAAACTACTGCTTATACAAATAAAAATTTCTGATGTTCTAGAGATTGGTTGTATGTTTGTTTTAGTTATTTTGTGTGGTTTAAAGGGGAGTCTTGTGGTGTTCGGTTTCATCTTAAGTATCTGCCGATGGGATCATTATAGTTTAGATTTTAGGTTGGTTCCTACCCTAAAAGACTGGCTTTAAATTGAAAAGATAGACCATAATCTAAGAGCAGGCTTCCTTTGTAGCTCCCAAATGCACTCATTTAGCAGTCAAATAAATTAAGGATAACAGTAATAACAGGAATTAAGAACAGCTAATTAAAATAAGGTAAATTGGCAATCATGCAATGCTAAACTGTAGGGTAAATTGAGATATTTGCAGATGTGGATTTCAGGCTGTTGCATTCTGGTAATAAAAGTACCCTGATTCTATACTTGGTCTTTGGGACACTTGGATATCAATCTAAATAAAAGCTATTACTGCTTGTTTTAAAATGAGAGGCTTTAAACACTGTAAAGAATTGCATTTTCTCTTTTGAAGAAAGTATCTGAAAAAGAAGAGGAACATTTCCAGATGCTTTCTGAATGCTGAGGTGGTTGCAAACAGTGGAACCTTGTTCTGCATTGCATAGTGCCATGTCCCCAGGGATCTTAGGGATTGAGGCTCTGGCCTCAGAGATGAGATTCTATAAGTAAAGGCTGGCTAGGTCTATCTGCATCCTTGCAGTCCAGTGAAATGACTGCCTGAGGCCAGTTGAGTGAAAAAAACTGATAGCCAACTCTACCAAAAGAAAACCTCTGCCTGCTTTCAATTATGGAAGAATCTTCACTTTTATTCTCTTTTGGTATTGTTGATTATTCAATCTTATGTCTCCTTCTAGAACCATGTTGGAATTTCTCATTTCAACTGTCATGCCACTTAATATTTCCTTATCTTTTTCTTTCTGCGTTGTATTTTGAGAGTTTTTTTTTTTTTTAAAATCAGCTTGTGTTCCTTTTTACTCATTTTCTCTTAAGCTTGGTCTAATTTCACTAATTTGTTTCCACTTTAAGAATTCTCAATTACATTTTTTTATCCTGTAATTTCTGTTACTGATCTAGGTGCTAGTAGTTTAAATCTATGATTCTAGATACTTAGAGGGCTGAGATCTGAGGACTGCAGTCGAAGGTAGCCCCGAGAAGAAAAGACCATGAAACTTTATCCCTAATTACCCAGGGATGGTTTATCCCTAATGTTTAACCAGAGCAGGGCTGGAAGGGATGGCTCAAGTGGTAGAACATCAGCCATGAGCAAGCAATTCAAAAGGCTCTGAGTTCCAACCTAAAACAATAAAATAAATAATTTCTGTTATTGTTGTCATTACTATGTAAATTTATGTGGTTTTCCCTTATGCTTGGTTCAGGACAGAACATCTCTTTTCCCTGCCATCCACATCTTTGAGTCTTGACTCTTGCCCTTGATCTAGGGTGTTAAAATTCTAGCCCTGAGCTCTTTTTCCAGCACTGCTTGCCCTGGGACATCTTTGATAGCATGGGTGTGTCGAATATAACTTTGTTATGGATTTGTTGGTTTATTTTCTTTTAGTCTCTGCCCTCCACTACACTGTAGATGAGCTTGGCTTTTCATTCTTGAACTTAAGGCCTGGTGAAGAGCTCCGAGGTTATGAGATTAAAGGTAGGTGTCCGTGGAATGATGCTTCTACCCTCTCTAATTTCACTAGAGTTAAGTGCTTAGATATAGATGAGCAGTTATGGCTTCTCAGTGTTGTCCCCTAGTCCATGTAAGATTAGTGTCAGGGAAGCAGTGTCTGCTGTGTCCGAGTCTCTCCCTTTTTCTGTTTGGGGAGAAGAGTGAGCTGGAGAACATGGTGATGGATATACATTTAAATTCCATGGCTGACCTAAGAAAGATAGAGGAGCTTAGTGTGACCCTTCATAAAGGCACCATGATACAGCACTGCCTTCTGCACATCTAGTAGGCCCATGGAAATTGACTGTGGAATGTGGTATCTGTCTAGGCAAGTCACTTGATCTCTGAACTTTGTTGCCCTTATTTTAAGAAATGCACGCTGGTTGCCTTTGCCTGGAAGAGGTTTTTGTGAGGATGAAGTGGCCTGGAGACCCTTTGTTAGCTTGAGGGGAAGGAGAATGTCTGAAACCTGCAGACGCTGCAGCCCACTGTCTCATAGGGACCTGTGTGGCCACCTTGGTATGGAGGTGGCACCCAGACCCTGTACGATATGTATAGTTCCTTTGCTTTTTCTGCTAGCTGAATGGTGATACTTAGCTAGTTTTTACATGCTTCCATGTATCCAACAGACGGAATCCAGAGAGTAGGCAACCAATTGTCTAAAAGCCAAATAGGGCTTTTACCTTGAGCTCTGGCTCTTGGTCATTTCTAGGTAACTGATACCTAAGACTTATTGGCTCAGTGTTTGACCAGTTTGTCCTGGTACTGAGGCTCTGTTATTCTGTTCTGTTCTTTGCCAAGGAAATATCAGTTGAGAAAAAAAAAATTTGCCTAGCAGGGAGATTCTTCTCCTTTCTTCTGCTGTGGACAAATTGAGGATCCTAGTTCACTCAGAGAGCCCCTTTGGAGTAGAGAAGAAATGGAAGCCCTATTTTCTCTGCAGAGGAATCTTATGAAAAGCATGTTAAGGAAGCCTGGCCTGTGGTGGCTGTCTCCCTGTGTGCTTCCTGTGCACACCCTGTATTTCAGAGGGGTTCACTCTCCATCTATTAACATCCTTAGAGTTCTTTCCCCCAGAAGGAAAGTCAGACCTGCTCTGAACTTAGATTTTTTTTAAAAAAATTTAAGCCACACCACATCCTTCTAAGATAATATAATTCCATTATAACTGCCTTACATATGGAGTCACTGAGAGCTTAGTAACTTGCTCAAGGTTTCATCACTAAAGAGAAGGAGGTGGCAAGAGAGTAGCTTGACTAACTTTAACCTGAAATGTGAGGCACAGCAATTATGATGACAGCACAAGATGTCTGTCAATAATTTAATCCACACAAGGACCACAAGGGTGGTGTGGCGGGACAAGTGGGATAATTTCCAGATCATTGTTGTTATATAGATCAGAAACCATGTGAGAGAGGAAAACTGGCAGCTCAGTCACAGAGATTAAACCAAGGAATGGGATTTGTGCTAGGAACAGCCCAGACCTAAGGACTTTATTCAACCTCTTGCTTTTCTGAGCTTGATTAATATCCAGGACCTTTCCCAGACCATAAGTGTGCCCAGCTTCCCCTTTTGGCTTCAAAGAAATGAAGTTTGAGTATCTCTTGCTCCAGACAAATTGAGGGAAGAGTGTGGTTTGGGAACCAAACTGTTGGGTGGTAGGGTATGCTGGAGAGCATTCTCTGATGCACACCTCTTCTGCTGTGGCAGTGGGCAAGTTCATTACTCTCTTGCAGGGATGGGTGGGCAAGGATATGGCAGGGACTGCCAACATCAAGGCCAGAGGTGTCACCGAGGCCTCCACGACAGTCTGCCTGTGCATATAAGAGTCTGTTCAGAAGTCTTGAGACGCTTCCCTGAGAGAGTGCATGCGCCTGAGTGTCCTGGCCAGGCAGGGTATCCTTTTGGATGTTTCAGGTCTTTTGTTCCTGCCGCTTACCCTCTCCTATTCCTTGATCCCAACACCCAGCTGGCCACGTGGCTTTCCCACACTATGGCAAGGAAGTGCTTCCCCAAGGATTATGAATACATCCCATCACGTGATCTCTCTGGGCTGCCATGCTCAGAGACTGTTAGGGAGAGACCCCAAGGAATTCTTGGAGGGTATTTCGTCATGGGCCTGTCCCCACCTGCTCTTCTGCCCAGTGTTTCCTGCCTGCGATTGCTGAGGCTTGTCACAGGGTGGCAGCATGAGTCAGACTGCAGCTCAGCTGTGCCATAGCTGTGGACACAGCAAGGTTGTTCCTGTTGTCCCTCCTGTGGCTGGAGATGGACATTCTGAGCAAGGCCGGGGCACAGTGTCTCACACGACCTTTTCTTGTCTGCACTGCAGGTTCAAGGAAGGGGAAAAATTTCCCCATTTAGTGAATAATGCTATGGTAGACATTAATTTCTAATTAGGCATTATTGTATCAAAACCCATACCTTTCCCAAAGAAATGGTGCAAGGCTATAAAAATTTAAAAAAAAAAAACCCAAAGAATGGAAAGTAAATGCCAGAGGTAGACATAGAGGAGAGGGTGCATCTGGGAATCTACAGCCCCAAAGCACTGTCACTTGGGCATGTGGCTTTGCCCTTCTGGGCCTTTGTATTCCTATGTGTAAAGTGGGAAGACTGTGTATCTGTGTCATAGGCTGTTATGAGCAGTAAGGAACTGATGTACTTACAGCCATCAAGCTCAGCATGGAGGAACATTAGCTCTACTAATTCTTTACAAACCGGCATTTGGTGAGCAAGGAAATCTGAGGAGCCCTAGAGTGAAGAATTTCCCAATAACTTCTTGGAATAAAGGGATAAAATAGACCCTTTCCTTATTTGTCCTTATTGTTATTGCCAGTGCTACCCATACTAGAAAAGATACCAGGCTTTACAGGAAAATTGCCTGACTCCCCCGTACTTTGTGACCTTGAGCAAGAGTTGTAACCTCTTTGTGCCTTCATTTTCTCATCTGTAAGATGGGGATAATTATAACATTTTTGGAGTTTAAAAAATTGTATAGATTTTATGAATGGAATAACCCCCATTGGCAACCTGAGATGCCATGAAATTAAAAACGTTTGTGTTCAGAAAGTTTCTGATTCTGAAACATGATGGGTTTGAAGCTTTTGTATTAGCAATGTCCAACCTACGTAGGTAAAATCTGGCTCCTGGAGTGAAGTCAATCTGCATTTGCTTTTATTGTCCTGTTCAACTCTGCTTGAAAGCAAGGCCACCTTTCTAAAAGTCATAGCAATGTTTACAATTACAAGGGTGTTTAATTGATTCCTTCATTGATGTGCCAAAGATATTCCTTGAATGCCCAGGCTTTTCGGACTCAGATATCCTTTCATTATTGCTGGACTTCCTTGTGCCATATATAGTGATGAAACACAAATATTAAGATATTGTCTCTCCCCTGAAGGGTCCATGGTACAGGGGGACAGATAGACACAGAATTAGCCTTCAAAGGAAGAAATATCTCTCTGTATACACTATGGTACAAAGAGAGGATCCACCTGTTTAGATTTTCCTAGGAGGCCCTGGGGTACAGGAGACCTTAAAAACAAGGTGACAGTGGAATCAAAACCTGGCAGCAGTTTGCATGGTCTTGCCAAGTGGAGGTACATACCAGGCTGAACCAGGGGGCAAATAGGGAAAGGACATGGAGACAAGCATGGGGGGTACAGCTCCTGAGGTGGTCAGGAACCAGCAGATAACAGGTGGAGCTACATAAGGATCTTTCAGCATGGGTTCAGTGGAGGATGCCAGTGTTTTCTGACCACTTCTGTGTTTTAGAAAAACAACTCAGCAGCAAGGGCATGTCATAGGAAGAACTAGGTGATTCTGGGAGTGATGGAGGCTGAGCAGTGCAGGAAATATTTTAATGAAGGTTTCAGACCAGGTGATGAGGAATGGAGAATAGACACACAGGAGATGTTTCAGAGGTAGAATCTAGGTTTCTCTCCAGTGTTTGTGGGATCAGAGAATAAGCAAAGATGGATTACCATGTTTCTATGCTATCCCTGAAGCAGATGGTGGCCTGAATCCTTTTCTGTCCATTCTTCTAGTTGTAATGTGCATAGCAGGATGTTTCGTGTCACCTGTATGGATACCCCAACCTGCTCATCTGTACTGCCTCCATTATGTACCACCTTCTTGGCTGTATTCACTGGCAGATGTTACCTGCCCTCTGAAGGACCACTTGAGGAAAAGGCCAGATCAGTTCACAGCATTTGGGCAAGGAATTTTAGGGTCCTAGGTACCTGGTATGAGGTGTAGGAGAAGAGAGTGGGCCCTGATTGGGCACCCACTCTCCTCTCCTCTGAAATGACAGTACTGGGGAAGGCTAATGGGGAACCTCTGGCACCTGGGGCTATAGGGAAGGGTTTATAGGTTCTAAGTTGATCATAATTCAAACAAGCATCATAGGAAAAGGAGTGGTTCTGGGGGTGAACACTGAAAGCTCAGTCCCAGCTTGCTGAGTTTCTGGTTCTTCTGGAATACCTTAGCATACCTCCTGGTGCTCAGGGCTTACCAGAACTCCATTTAAGAGCAAGATAGATGGGTCTTGAATGGGTACTGAACTTCATATTATTTTAAAAACAGAGCTTTCCTGAGGTAATCTCTGTCTGTCTTCCACTTCCTCCCACTTTCCTCTCCTCATTCTTAAATGGAGACACATATAAAAACAGAGAATTAGAGTTCACTTTCTTTGCAGAAGTTCTGTTCTGGGTATCTGCTTCCCTCCCTAGGGGAGAACAAAGGAAACCAGGGGAAAACAAAACAAAACAAACAACATCTCCCCCAAGAAAATATAGTTATTTCTGGGATGAAAAACTGAAAACAAAAGCATGAAAATCCCCTTAGAACTGGTGAGTTAGGATGTAGTTTATCTACTGGGAGCCAAATTTGTAATTTTTCTGTTTTCTTCTTTTCAATTTTTCATTTGACTTATAAAGCTTTTGGGAAATGCTTTGAGGATTTTGAAGGACATGTACCAGGAAGATGAACAGTAGATAAGGGTCTTCTTATTTTAGAGACAAGAGGAAATAAGAATGAATGAATGAAACTCAGGTGCCTCTCATCAGCCCCTTGCTTTCTCAACAGAGTGTCCAGGTAGTCTAAGCTTGGGAAGATACCTGAAAGCTTTAAGAAGACCAGCAAATAACCTTGAGACATGGTAAAAAAATCTCAATAAATGTTACCATTGGTTATGGTACTATTTTGATTATTCTTGGACTATACCCTGTGAGACATATATGAAATGTCTTATATATTTAATATATAAGATATATTAAAATAAAAATACTGGGCTGGGAAGTTGGCTCAGTGGTAGAGTGCTTGCCTTATATGCATAAGGCCCTGGGTTCGATTCCTCAGTACCACATAAGCAGAAAAAGCCAGAAGTGGCACTGTGGCTCAAGTGGTAGAGCTCTAGCCTTGAGCTTAAGAGCTGAAGGATAGTGCCCAAGTCCAGAGTTAAAGCCCAGGACTGGCAAAAAATACTGTAGAGGAATGAATAATGGGTTAGTGATATTTCAGCTAGGTAGATTGGGAAATATTCTGAGATAACTCATACTGGCTGCAGAATTGATACTTACTACATGATGGATGGATGGACAGATATATGAATGGGTAGATGAATGGATGAATGGGTAGGTGGATGGATAGAGGAGTGAATGGATTAGAGGAACAGATGGAAGGATGGTGGGTCGATAGCTATTTGGGTGAATGAATAGGTAGATAAATGCATGAATTGTTGAAAAGTTGAGTGAATGAATGGATGACTGGGTAAATGGATGGATGGATGAAAATAGGGAAGGAAACATGTAGGAATGTGTAAATGAATTTCTGAGCATAAATAGATGCTTCAGATAATTTTGTGTTCTCCAATTCAGGAGCCTTGGAATTTTGGCTATTTTTCTGGGCAGGTGTTCTGTTCTCTCAGCCAAGTTCATATGTCCTCTTGCTTTTCTGGGCCAGTGAACAGCCACCTGGGGCAGTGTAATCCCTATTAAGAAGAATGTTTTCTTAAGTCAGTTCTAAGATAATGGCTTATCCATGGACCAGGGAAGGCCATGATCATCTCTCACTTCAAGAAGTCTTATTCTTCTGTCGCCAGGTACCTGCTCCTTCAGCCATTCCTGTGTAGCTAGAGAGCCACATGCAGCTGCGGTCAGCCTTCCTTTCTGTACTATGTCTCCATATCTTTGCCTTTACCGTTCCCCACCCCTGGAGGAAAATTTGTTTTTCCCAAGGTCATATACTTTAACTTCTTGTTGTTGCCCATAGTTCCCTGATAAACACTCGTTGAGTTCTTACTTTCTTAGCATGTTTTCTGGTCTTGTTTACACCTTTGTTCTGAGGCCTTTGCAGAGCCCCTGGTTGGAATTAGTGATGTGTTTATTTTACTGTGACGATCCAGGACTTGTTAGCACCATCCCAACTCTTCAGAGTATTGATTCAAGTGTTTGGTTATTTACCCTTTGGACCTCTTCTTTCCCTCAGTGCTCTATGTGGCTCAGTCCCTATACTTAGTGGCTAATGCTGAACTGGATGACAAGAGTTTATTTCAAGAGATAGGGCATTGCTCTGTGGTTGAGTTTATACTGACTGCTTGCCATACTTGTGATGTTTACGTCATTGGGTTTGTATCTGTTTCTAGTAAATTGGATTTTTATGGAATGTGGTAGGATTTAAAAATTATGTGCCTGCAAAATATTAGAGTTGGCTTCTTTAAAATCTTCTCTGACTAAGTATATGTGAGCCCAAGTCCTACATAATCTGCTTGCATATTCGATTCTGTGACTACCTTGAAGAATTAATTAATTTTTCTCAGAAGTTGTTCTTTTGTCTACATAATGGCCCAAAGAGCTATGGGGCAAGAAATGAGCAAACTGACCAGGACATCAGTCATTCAAGGTCTCAGAGAAGGAGCCAACTACACCAGAACAGAACTTCAGATGGTGTGTTCTGGTTTTCCTTCTTCACCATTAATAGTGTTTATAGGACAAAAACATGTGGAGGAAAAATTTTTAAGGGTTTCTTAAAAATATTTTAAAGAATAATCTGTGATCAACCTTTTTTATACCGGAAGAATTATCTAAACATGATGTGGGAAGTAGTATGGTTGTATAAGCCAATAGTTATTTTTGTGGCCAGATTTCCAAACGTTGTCCCGCCTGCTTTGAGAATTACTAAAAGAGAGGTCCCTTGAGAAGGAGCTTCATTTAAGTTGGACCTGGATATGTGACACTGGTGATAAAGGCAGAATATAGAACTTTGAGCATTTTGTTATGCTTGTTTTCCTCGTGAGTTCATTGTATGGTATAAATGGAGGAAAATGCAGACAAGACCTCTAGAATGTGAAAGGCAGGGACTTTCAAGTTGTAAAAACAGCTGTGTGACCTTGGGCAAGTTTAGTCACTCTTGAGGGGTTGTTTACCTCTCTACTGAGAAGATGGTGCTTTTTCTGTTGGGCAGAGTAAGATGGCATATGAAAACCCTGACCACAATACTTGACAGAGCAACAAATCAGTGTCAGCACCAGGCCAAATCTTGCAGCTGAAGGAGTGAAAAGAAATAGGCAAGCAGAAATGCATGAATATTTATTTTTGTACTCAAGATAAATATGTTGTGATAAATAGATGGTCTCTGGGTTGGTGGGGCTTATGGAATAACTCAAATCTGTCATGTGTCAGGCACTTTTTTGTACTGTTTACAAATGATGAACAGGGCAAATATGGCTTCAAATAATTTAGTGTAGAAGAAACAAATAAATATATAATGACTAATGAAGAGAAACCTTAATAAAAGTTGTAGTCTGTTGCAAACTTTTTAACACACAGTAAGAAATATTTGAATAGCAAGCTATGGTGTGTTTGTGTATGCGTGTGTGCACATGCACACATCAATTGTTTTTCCTAATATCTGCATTGCACTGGTATTTTTTTTATTAAAACTGAAGTTCCAACCCACTGAATTAATTTTATTGCCTAATATTGTGTTGTCATGGCAGTCTGAAATTTTTCTGTAGAATGATACTTAACCTTTTCTTCAGAGACGCCACTGCTATACTTCTAGCAATAAAGTGAAATGCAATATAAAAATCTTTTGAGTCTTCATTTGGGTAGCATGCGCATTCAGCCAGTACAGAACTAAAGACTAAGTAATGTGGTATACTTCAATCAAATTCTGAAATCTAGTGAATTCTTTGGTTTTTTTTTTTTAGTTGCAAACTATGTATGTTGCATCAGTGTACTATTTCTAAGATATATATATATATATTATATATATATTATATATATATATTATTCCTTTTAACTGATAAAATGACTTTCTTGATCTATCTAGCTAATTGAATGCTATTTTTCAATCAAAATGTTACTTGATTCCATTCAAATTCAAATAACTTTTGCTGAGTGTCTGCTATGTGCACATTAAAAAAAGAAGTCTAGCATAAGTAAAAATGGAGGGCACTAATCTGCAGTATTTTAATGTAATAACTCCCTTAATACTCACAATAACCTGATTAGGGAGCATTTATTATTCTCCTTGTATTACAACCAAGAACCAAGGCTTGTGCAATTAAATAATGTGATCAGCTCAAGTGGTGATGGAGTCATGGAGCTGTTTGGGTTAGAAATTTTTAAGTTGTGTGATTTGCTCTATATGGGTTAAACAGTACATTTTGTTCTCTTAAATTCCCTTACTTTTTCCCGCTCAAATGGAAATTTCCCCTTCTACATGCAATCTACCGGTCTCATCTTTACCTCTTACAGGAAGTCTATCCCAAGCAGGGTCATCCTTGTCTACACCTCTGCTCTGTCTACCTCAGGGGCATATTGAACAGTGTGCTCTGCAGAATCTGGCCAGAAGAAGTTTTCTGAGATAAAATGATGCTATACAGTCACATTAAAAAATTGTAATCTTGTAGATGCGTAGTTCAGTTCCTTCAAACAAAAGAACCTATGAATCCTAATTTACCCTTTGCTCTGCTGTTTCCTACATTTCAGTCATTTGGATTTATTTTCATGGCATTACCTGGTACTTACTATTTTTCTATATGCTGACTTAAGTTTTTATTTAGCTTCAATGAAATTATTTAAATGGAAAACTTGCATAAAAATTGTAATAAGCCTTTGTCACACCAGCCATTGTAGAAGTAACTGCTAGGGCAACAAGTGTTAAATTCTAGCTGTTTTTTGTTTGTTTGTTTGTTTGTGTTTTGGCTTGCTAAAGGCTCTTTGCTGGAGGCCTGCCCCTTTGCCTTTGGAGGGATGTCTGAGAGGTAGTTTTATTGGTCAGGTTAGCCTGTTTTGGCACCTCACAGTTTAACCTGTGACTCTCACAAAGCCTGCTGAGACTTTACAAATGAAACTCCAGGGCAATGTTCAATCTGTATTTGCCCTCAAGCTAGCTTCGCCACACATGGCCTGTGTGGTTGATGCCAGAAGAGAAGGTTGAAAAATGCACCCTGTCTGCTTTAGCTTGGGAGGAACACACGTATCTTAGCTGGAACCAGTTCATGGCCTCAATCTAACAGCAAGGGAAGTTTGGAAACAAAGGAAGAGGCAACAATGCTTGATAGGAAATGGACTCATTACTTTGCTTATGTAACTGTAACCCCTCTGTATAGTATTTTTACAACAAAAACTTAAAATATAAAATTGAACATGTGGGTATTTGGGTGAATATAACCTTATATACTTAACTGATTTTTTAATTTTTTTAAATTTTTATTTATTTTTTATTGTGAAAATACTGTACAGAGGGGTTACAATTACATGGGCAAAATAATGAGTACATTTCTTATCAAGCATTGTAGCCTCCTCCTTTGTTTCCCCTTCCCATCCCTTCCCATCCTCCCCCTTAACTGATTTTTTTTCCTCAGCAAAAAGAACTGAAAGTATGTTGTAAAGATGTATGTAATTTAATACTGGTCTGTAGTTCTGTTGCCATTGTCTTTCACGTCCTGTTTGCAGGAAACTCTCCTTAGCAGGTCCTAGTACCCAAGTACTGACTAAAAGGCAATCAAGGAAGGTAATTTAGGTGCAGAGAAACTTTCTGGAACAAATTTGTAAACAACAAAAACAAACTTAAAAAAGTTTCCTTAATTCAGTTTAAAAACACATAGTACTGTGTTTAATTGCATAATAAGATTACTTTATATTTAGCTTTTTAAGACTGTGTATATTGGTTTATGGGCATACGTTGTTATAGCTTCTTGGTTAAGAGTCTGATGCATACAGGAAATTTGTTCTTGAGTTGCCTTGGTTGGCTCTGCAGCTGCAGACCCTGACTTGATGATTGATAGTTTATTTGCAAGGTGAATCTCATCAATACCAGTGGTAAAACTGGAACTTGGAGGCAGTTGGTAAAGGGTGAGTCATTAAGCCACTCACCTTGGGGAAAACGCCAGTGTAATTTCCTAGGGAATTCTGGGAGCTAGTATCATATACGATGTAATTATCTTACCCAGGAGGCAAGGGAGCTGGGGTAGTTACATAGTAATGTGTATTAGTCATTGGTTGAATGTTATTCCTGTGAAGGAGTTCTTCAGAACCCAACCTAGTTGAAAGTTGGGTAGGTGTAGAGGGGTGTAGCAATCATATCTCATATACCATTATTGCCTGATAGGCAATCTCATTGATTTTCTGTCTAGTAGACACCAAGATGGGCCCAATGCCTCCTGATCTTCATGATTCTATATTAGCCTCTCTCACTTTGAATCACAATGGCCCTTCCTGGCAGAAATGGTGAGGTATGATCTAGACTTGTCTTCACTTTGGTCTGTTGAGTCCTTTGCACTGGGTGAGCTAGCCATAATGTGGAGAGAAGCGGAAGCCTCTAGACAACAGTCAGCACAAACTTGCTAGCCCCTTTGGAACAGTATCCTCCAGCCTTGGTTAGCCTGTAGGGGAAAGCACCCCCAGCGGATGGCAGCTAAATGAGAGCCTTCCCCCTCCCTCCCAGAGACCGGCTCAGCGGAGCCCTTTTTCAATGTACAAACTGTGTAAGGTAAGAAATAATCATTATTAGTTTAAGCCAGTAAGTTTTGGGGTGACTTAGTATATAGCAATGGGTAACTAATACATTCACTGTATTAGTTTGTTTGAACTCCTACAATAAGTGCCATAGACTAGATGGCTTAAATAACTAGAAATTTATTTTCTTAAAGTCCTTGAATCTCTAAGTCTAAAATAAGGTATCCTTTTTTTGGCGGGGGTGGGGGCGGGGGTGTCTGGTTGTAGGTCTGAACTCTGGGCCTGGGTGCTGTCCCTCAGCTCTTCAGCTCAAGGCTAGTGCTCTACCAGTTGAGCCACAATGCCACTTCCAACTTTTTACCCAGGGCCTCATGCATGCAAGGCAAGTGCTCTACCACTGAGCCACCTTCTCAGCCCCAAATAAGGTACCCTTATAGTACATTTCTGATGATGGCTCATTTCTTTGTAGATAGCCATTTTCCTACTGTGTCTTCAATAGGCTTTTCTTTTGTGTTTGTAGAAAGAGGTCCCTTCCCTTCCCTTCCCTTCTTTTCCTTTTGTCAGTCATGGTGCTTGAACTCAGGGCCTGGGCTCTGTCCCTGAGCTTTTGTGCTCAAGGCTAGCATTCTACCACTTTGAGCCACAGGTCCACTTCCTCTCTGTTTCTTCTTACTAAGATATCAATACTATTGGATTGGCACCTTACCCTTAGGAATTTAGTTAATCTTAACTACCTTCCTAAACTTCCTACTTCCAATATTATATTGGGGGCTAGGGCTTAAGCACACAAATTTAAGGAATAGGGAAGACACAAGTCAGCCCACAACATTGGATATTTTGTGTGTTAGCAGAGGTCTCCAGCTTATTTTCTCTTCAAGTGAGGGTTGATATATTGAACAAAGATGTGCTTTTGGTGGGAACAGAAAGAAATTCTTAGTGATTTTTTTCCCCCAAAGAATAGTTTTCTTGTAATCATTACATTCAGAAGTTCTTAGGGAGGGAAGAGAAGCAACATATAATTTTAGAAGGGACTGCACTGTTTCAGAAGGAAATTGCTGCTCATGATGGGAGGGCTAGCAGCTTCCTGGTGCTAGAAGCTTTGAAGATTGCTCCTCTCCTGTGTTGTCTATAATCTCTGGCCTTCATTCCTGCTGTCTGGATACTCAGACCTTTGTGATTCTTTATGGAGGTATTAGGAGCCCTTTGACCTGTGTTTCAGTGGCCTTTTATTGGACCTCTGTGGGGGGTATGTGTTTTCCAGCAGCAGTTATGGGGTCACCCTGGATGCAGGTGGATCCCCCATACCTGTTCATTTAGCTCTTTTTTGTGAGGCTATTTTATTTCAGATGCCTTCTATGGAAATTTTATTCCAGACTGACTTGAAAATATTTTCACTACTGATTTTCTCTGAACAATAGACCAAAGTTCAACATTTGTCTGAGCCATCCATGACAGGCTTCTGCAGGCAGCCTGCCCCTGCCAGAATCACCACAGTATCTTCTTTTCCTGAATAAACTAACCTTGACTCTCATCTCTACATACCAAGAGTAGTATAGATACAGAACTGACTTTCCAGAAGCAGGCCCTAGGTTTTCCAGAAAGTTGCCACTGTTCATTTCCTGGTTAGGTCAAATGACCTTGTCCCAGGTTCTCTGAGGTATGGGACAAAGCTTCCTCTGAAGCATATAGCTTTCACTGGTTCCACCCAGAAAGCACTTCTTGACTCAAGCTGCTTGGAGCTTTCCTGTCAGACCCATTTGTAGACATGCACTAGGAACTGGCTGTCCTGTGGTGGTTAACATCAGTGTTCCCAAGTATTCCATTGGGCCTACCACTAGGCACATTAAATTATGTTTGCCATCCTGTTGAAGTTGTGGGTGGCCGTGTGACTTGCTCTGGCCAGTGAGATATGGTGGAGGTAATGTGTGACATTCCTGGGAGGAACCTTCTCCAAGTCCCTGCACTGATTATGCTGCATTGTAATTGTGGTATTTCAAGCTTCTTGCCCACTTCCAGCTGAAAGCATCCCTTTGAACCAGATTGTCTTCAGATTATCTTTACTTGCTTGTATCATTGATTTCCTGTTGGGATTCTGATTGATTTTGTCATTGTCAAACTATCTGATCATTTAAACTAATTTAGAAAATAGGGAATTGTAGAAAAAAGGGAAATTAATAATCTATAGTTTTATAATTAAACATTACTGTTAGAGTATAATAGACTTTGCCAGAAAACCATGCAGACATCCAAGTACAAAGAACAAAGAAAAGTTTTAATGTGGGGAAAGGGACCAGCAAGACCCCTTCTCACAAAAGAGAAGTGAGAAGTGCTGGTTATTATCTGGGGTGACCTATATAACCTAGGAGGTCTAGAAGGGGCTAGGAGGTGGAGACTCTGGTGTGGCCTTGAGTGCTAGGAGCTTCATCTTGGCGGACTAGGATTTTTGGCTGCTGCCCAAATAGTAGATAAGGGGCCCTGCAGCTGCCCAGACCTGAAGGGACACTCTAAGTGCTTCTTGTTGCCTTATATGGTAGTAGCTGACCCAGAGAAGTGCTATCCCAAGGTAGAGGGGGATTTGGAGGCTAATTATTTACAGGCTGGTTATTTACTGCCTTTACTACATGGGTCTAGTGTTGCCTGAGAAAGGATCATGCTAAGCTGTGGAAAGGGGAAGGAGCATGCTAAGCTATGGGAAGGGAGCTCATTGGGCTAACAATTACTTTTAACATGAAATCATTCTTTGCTTTTGGATTTTTTTCTTTACTTGATGGGGATTTTGTTTTAGTTTTGTTGCCATCACTTGGGGTGTATAATTTTAGGTCTTATGAACATTATATTATTCATGTTGTTGTTTACACGGTCTTCCTAAGTATCATTTTAAATTTAAGTAATAATGTAAGAGTTACTCTTTTAAAGCTTATATTCTGCATGAGGAAATATTTCTAGAAGTAGAGGAGGAAATTAAATGAAGAAAATGCATTGAACTGGTATGCACTGCCTCCATAGGAGTTAGAAGCAAATATGATAGAACTATCTAATTCCTGTGGGCTTGACACTGCTAAATATTGATTCTGTGTCTATCCTCTTGAGACTAGTTTGGATTTATTGCCCACATTTTAAAAAATTCTATTTGTCTAATGGAATCTACCTGTTTTAAAAACAATATATACCTACAAAAATTGCTCTTTTCCCTGGAGAGAGCTCAGCTTCTACAATTTGGGGAAAATACACTTCTGAAAAACAACACAAAAATATGAGTAGAAAAGAGGAGAGCATATTACTTAATCTAAAAGGTTTAAAATGCCATTTATAGAAGAAACATGCCAGACATTACATAAGCCAGAAAATAAACATGAGATTATTAGTATTTAAAAATTGGTTTATTTAACTGTCTAGCATGCTTTATACTCTTGCTTCTTTCTTACAGGTTTTAGCTGAATGCTTCTTGATCTGCTGTTCATATGATGATTTTGTAATTTTCTATGGAGAAAACGGAAAGATGAATCATTCCTTTCTGGCAGTGGTTCTCCACATGGCATGCCCAGTGGAATATTTGGGAACTTTGAGAATACTCATGCTCCCTAGGCCAGTTGAGTCAGAGTTGCTGGGACTATGTAGAAGCATTGGAGAGAACTATAGCTCTTGAATAGATGATTTTTTATTATTGATGACTTTGAGAAGAAAGTTCCTTCCACTTTCACTACTAGGGTTACTATACACATTTTTAGGCTTGTTTACAAATTTCTTTTATGCATGAACTATGAGACTTTGGGGCACTTCAAGTTTTCTGTGGAGTAACTAATTTTGTTTGAAGATATTAACCAATTTGTAATGGTATCCTCTTTACTAGGCATTTATGTTATTTTTCATTGAGATCAGTGTTCTGCATTAAAAGGATAAGAAATTAAGTGGCCTCAAGAAATGCCACTGAGTGAGGCCACTTTGCCATAAGAACAGCACGAAAAAAACCCCAGGTGGTTTAGTGAGTGAGTCTGATTTGGACTGAAAGTAGTGTGTGTATGTGTGGGGGGCTCTGCTGGGGAGATGCCAGTATAAAGGGGGGTCTGTGTAGGTGGGAAAGTGCTACATTTAGAGGATGGATAGCCTGCTGTCAAGTTAAAGGATCAGCAAACACATAGAAGAAAACACTATGCAGTATTGAGTCTCATGCAAAAGCTTTGTGAATTCTAGCTCTACAAGTATTTCTAAATAATTTCTAAAATTATGTGTGCATTCATGTGGCCCTCTATACCCAAAGAGAATAGATCTACAACTCCACTCTCCTTATACTAGGTCTCTACAATGCCGATGGCCACATGATCGCCACCTGCTGAGAAGAGGCGGGTGACAGATGGCAAGTTGGGGTGAGATTGCAGTCTTAACCAATTAAGATAAAACATCTTTTCTTGATCTTACAAAAACACATGCCATGTGAACACATGCTGTGTATCTTTGGGAGGGGCTCATACAAGTGAGGCACCCACTTTGGCTTTTGCACATGAATGTCTAACTGAATATTTATGTCTTGGCAACATCAAAGCTTGAGAGGGAATGAAAGCATCACCGATGACAAAGTTTCAGCTCAAAGACCTTGGCAGTCTTGACTTTTGTGCCTTTGCTTCCATTATCATTGTATTTGAAATGATTGGTGCTTTTTTTCAGGCAGCAACCTTGTTAGCTGCTCAAAAGCATGATATGGAAAATCTCAATTGGAGGTTGCCATTCTGTGTCTATTGTGTACTTGATATGAAACTCCGTTAAGAAACATAGCAAAAGCTGAGCATAAGCCAGTCTGATTAAGGTTTTGTCGTCTTCTCATCAGAAAATGAGAATAACTACAGTGTCTTTATACATTCCCATTTAAGAAAGTAAAGTTATTTCACCAGCTCATAATATGGTTCAGATTCATGGCCATTTGGGAGATGTATGGAGGCTCAGGAATCCTGGAAAGGCTCAGGTCATGGGCCATGCTCTTCCTTAAAACTTATTTGAGCTGCTGCTTCGCGTGCCAGCAAACACCACTGTGTGGCCCTGGTAGTCATAGGCAGTAGTCATAGTCGTCAAGCCGTCATCCTTGTCCACGGAGGCATGCCCTCCATGGTGACGATGCCCCCCAAGGACTCCTTGAAGTCCTGTCCACAGACATCGTCATCGATCTGCAGGGGTGAGTTGATGCAGCCTCGCTCCTTGTTGAGCAGCCAGGGCAGCGAGAGCTTGCCCTCCCTGAGGTAGCAGGACTGAATGCACTCCTTGATCTTCTCCTTGATATCCTTGAGTGTGAACAGGCACAGCACAGACTCCTTGGGCAGCTTCACACGGTTCTTCTGGCTCTGTGCAAACCATTCCACACCACCGACAGATTCTCAGGCAGGTTGCTGACTTGTCTTTGTAGGAGTATGAGGGATTCTGGCGCTGCAGGCTGGAGCTGTTGAAGCACAGGGAGGTCACCTGGGCAGGGTTGCCAGGGAAGAGGCACTCTAGCACGCTGGCCTGACTGCAGCTGCGCGAGTTCTGGGCAGCCTGGGTGATGGGCTTCACCACACCTACTGGCACGTACATCTGCATGGAGGGCAGGATCTGGGGGTGTCCTCAGAAATGTTGACATGACCTCCAAAAAGGTACAGTCAGCAGCATTATTGGTGCACACCAGTGATAGGGGAAGGAGCCATTGACACAAGCCAGGCAGGCCTGGTAGACGCTGTAGTTGTAGAAGACGAAGCCCACGGACTCGAACTTCTTAGGAAAGGGATGGTAGGGGAAGTATAAAGAAGGGTGTAACAATGCTCAATAGAAAATGGACTCATTACCTTGCTCATGTAACTGTAATCCTTCTGTATAGTATCTTTACAATAAAAAAATAGATTAAAAGAATTTGCTTGAAACAAGAATAAAAATAGAATTCAAACTCTGCCTTAAGGACATTGGGCCAGAGCCAGTCTTTCCTTCAGTACAATTTATTGAGTTCTAGTAAGTGCCAGGTTTGGGTCACATGCTAGGAATACAGATGTTTCAGCTACTATTGCTTAGCAACAACATAGTCTAAACCATCCTGGCAAACCCCAACATTTTGCCATGCTCTGGGATTCTGGGATCAGGGGTTTAGATTTGAAAGGACTGGATTGTGAATACCTGGGAAGAGGGAAACTGGAGATAACTATTTGGATTGGGATGGGAATCACCTAGGGACCACTTCACTCATGTGTGTATATGAGGACCTAAACTGGGAGCCTCACCATATATTCTCTTTGTGTAGGACAGTTTTGGCTTCCTATTATGGAACAGTTGGATTTCAAGAACAAGACTCCTAAGAGAACAATGAAGAATATATGGCATTTGCAGACCTAGCTTCACTCAGTATCATTTCCTCTCCAATGATTTAGCCAGCAAAGGTCTGTCCCAATTCAAGATGGTAGAGTGGAAAAGATTTAAAAATAACATGTAAATAGGAAATATTTCCATAGCCAGTTTGAAGACTACTGCCTGTCTCAGAAGGTTCCATATTCTGCCTTCATGGAGCTTATAACCTAGTGGAGAAGATGATCATGCTTTAAATTAAATAAGCATCTATCGAATTTGTAGTATGCCAGGTTTTGCCCTGATGATTCAGAGATAAATAAGACAGATATACTCCATGACTCTGGAGCTTGCCTGCTGGTGGCAGAAACAGACAATAAACAAGTGTGTAATATATGATATAATGTTAGGTAACAAGTTATATAAAGGAAAATAAATGGAATGAAGGGATGGAAAATGGTAGATGGTACTATTATTTGAGAGAGACATTGTAGGAGAGTGAGAAATAGTTATGCCATGTTTAAGAAGTGATCAGAAGGACAATGCAACTGGAACAGAATTAAAAGTGGTTGAAAATGAGGTTCAAGGAACAGCAAGGAGTCAGATGATATAGGGCCACACAAGGTCTTGTATTGATGATTATGTATTTGATATGGAATGCATGGAAAAGTCAGCTTTTGCTTGGTTATTCTGTAGTAATGATCAAATCTGAGCTATACAGTAACTAATTGTGACAAGTAGTGTGAAGGAAAATCTCATGGAATGGCTCCAGTTCAAACATTTGAGTCTGAACTTATGTAGTTGTGCCTTTCATGACTTTTTTATTTATTTGGTTGTGAGGCTTGAACTCAGGGCCTGGGTGCTGTCCCTGAGCTCGTTAGCTCAAGGCTAGTACTCTATCACTTTGAGCCACAGTACCGCTTCTGGTTTTCTGGTGGTTAATTGGAAAGAAGAGTCTCACAGACATTCTTGCTCATTCTGGCTTTGAATCATGATCCTCAGATCTCAGCCTCCTGAGTAGCTACAATTACAGGTGAGAGCTACCTGGAGCACCAGGCTCATGAATTACCTATTCTCTTTTCCATATGCCTTCTACACCAGAGTCTGAGCTGAAGGCTCCTCCCCCTCTCTAAGAGGTCAGCATCTTTGTGGCAGAAGAAGCTATGGTGCAATCCATGATAGCTCATAAAGCTATGGTGAAATCCACGATGGCTTGTAAAACTACAGCTCAGAAGTACACATGGTACTTCTCACATTTTATTGGCCCAAATGTGTCATCTGGCTAAGCTTTATGTCAGTTGGCTCAGAGTAATAATACCTCAGCCGTCATAAACAAGCAATACACTCTAACCTGAGAGCTAGTGGAGAAATTTTAATGGAAAATGACATGATCTAATTTGTGTTTACAGAAGTTCTCCTGGAGGAATAAATGTAACACTGCAGCAGGAAGGAGATGGCCATGGTTGCTGGGGTTTCCTGATTGGTAGATAAGCAAGGACCTCCACATGGAGGATGTATTAGTATAACCCTGCCTCCAGCAGATCAAGTGCAGTGTCAGGTGCTATAAATAAACTTGACTCCTGCCCATACAGACATACAGTTCTCATTAGGGACCTGCCTGGGGAAGAGCTGGTTTTAGTGTAGTTGGTTCCTAGGGCTCAGCCCAGGGGCTGCAGAGCACATAGAAGGTGCCTAAAAAAATCAGCAAGGTGATGGCCCCTCGGGTGAGACAGCCTAAGAGCAGATGTTGAGGAGACAATACTGGCAGAGGCATGTGTACTTGCCGAGGCTCTCCGGTGAGACACATGTTAGTTTCCCCATACCTTGGGAAGTGGGCACTTTGATGTTGTAGTCTTGAGATTGGAGTCTCTCATGATAAGACTGAACCCTGAACTTCTGGCTACAAACAGTCTTCCTGCTTTAGTCTTTTGAGTTTCTGAAACTGAGATGTTTACTGTCAAGCATGCCTAGTATTTTATGACAAAGGAGTAGAAAGGGATGGTTTGGTGTGTCCTTCCTCACTGTACAAAGGACTGCCCCTTTCTGAGCAGGACACACCTCAGTGGAGCCTAAGCCCCACCATTTTCAGGGTATGCAGTTTCCAACATGAGAGTTTTCTGACATAAATGCCTCTCAAAGTCCTTTTGTGAATCTAGTGTGATACAATATTGCAAAGAGTTACACAGAGATGGAACACAGAAAGGGCTTAAACTACATTGCTCATCTCTTTTATTGCTGCTTTCATCCCTGTGATACAGAGAGAGGAAGCCACAAAATCTAGGGCTTGTCTCAACTCTGCTTCCTAAGCAGCTAGGTAAAGTTAAGCCAAATACTCAACTTCTCTGAATTTCATGAATGAGCTCATCTTTAAATGGGGTTTCAAATGGTGTTTGGGGAGATCCATTTTTTTGTGTATGAATGTCCATACTAAATGTTGACTCCAATTATTTAACCAATTATGTAACCCCCTTTTCCATTTTTTTCTTCCTTGTGAGTTAGATGGTACTGTTCCTGGCCCTGACTTCTGCTCCTGTGTGGTACAAGGGTAGGTGAAGAAGACTTAGCTGGGCAGCAGGCTTAGAAACAGTTCTGCGTGTGTGTGGTTGGAAGACAGCTTCATTCTTCAGCTTTGGTGCTTCTTGGCAGCATGCATTGATTGAAGAAGGAAGAAGCTTCCAACATATGAGGAAGCAGAGGTGATTTTGTGTCCACAAGCCCTCTGTCTTGGGTCATAATCTTGTCAAATGATAGATGATGTCCTCTTGGGGTGGTAGAAAGGTGACCGTGTGATTACCAAAAATATATGGCACCTCCAGTGGTGTGACAAAGTATGTGACCCAGAAAATGGAAAAAAGGAGTCACAAAGGTGGGGGAGGAGAGTAAACACTGTGCATACTGGAAAACTGATCCAGAATGACTGCAGCTGAGCTCCTTGTTGTTCAGAACCAGAAGCTAGGGAGGGGCTTCCTTGAAGACCCTGAAAAGTATGCTGTGGATCCATTCAGAGCTGGCTGCCTTTCCTTTCTGATAGTCTCAGCATTTTGGATGGGAGATCTGAGGTTGGGAATTTTACTATGATGGGCTTACCTTCCCCAGATTGGTACTCTGGTCCTGTAAACCTTACAGACAAAGTCCGGCACATCCTTCTACCCATTTAATCTCCAGAGGTCGACAGCTTTAATTTATAATGCTGCTTGTTGCATGCTATTAATCTTAAGCCACACATTGCAAGTTATTAGCTGCTCACCTTGAAATCTTGTGAATAGACAAGAAAATTACCCTATTGCTCAGAGCCCCTTATTAACTGAATATGTGGTAGAAGAATATAGAAGAATGTCATTCATTTGGAGGTAGTTTATTTCCACTTTTATTTTTAGTTTACCCCTGGATGTTCATTTAATTAAAGTATTTAAATTTGGCAATTTGATAGCAGTTTGGACTTCTTTCCCTGTTCCTTTAAGCACAGGCACCTTAGTTAAAAAGTTGTTAATGATGACATTGCCTCTGTGGTGCTTAATTTATACATGATGAATTTCAAAGAATTCCTTGCATTTATCAGGTAATTTTATGAACATTTTGGAGCATTTTAAGCAAATTTTATTGGCCTTTCCATGGTAATTTTGTGTGTATTTTCCTTAGTGCAGAGATGAAGATTGCTGACTTAATGGTCTGAAAAATTATGACATCTTTACATTTAACTCATGGTAGATTTTAGATCATTTCTTCTCTCAAAGATATTCTGATGAAACTTCATGTATTGAAAGATTTTATGAGGTATAATATTACCTGCATTAAAGTTTTCTTGAAGAAGAAAAAAGTCTAGTGAGACTTTGTGTGAAAAAGATTATGATGCAGTCTGCAGGAGTTAGGGTGAATTTCTCTCACTCCCTACATAGAGTAAGATTTTTCAGCTTATGCAGTTTGTTATGGTTCCTCTGTCTTACACCTAATCCTATATGCCTTGTATTCTTACTGAGTTATTTAATTATTTCATCAAGCTACTAAGGCAGCTATGTTTCCCATAAGGTTGTAAGCTTTCCCAATATGTTTTGAGGTCCCCTATGGTAGATTGTTCTTGGTAAAGCTGTGCTAAATGGAAAAACACATGATTTTCTGGGCCTAGGAAAGTCTTAACTGGACCTGATGCCCTCCAACTCTGATTAATGCATGTCCAGCCTTTTGCTGTTCCTGTCTTCAAGACAGCATCTTCTGGGGATTCTTTATACCCTTATGCCATTTGTCATTATCATACTTAGCAGGGGTTATGATAGGGCTGTGCATTGACTAAGCTCAGGATTGGAAGAGACAGTGCTGTCAAGTCATCTGGCTTTAGAGGAGCTTTGATGAGCTGAGGAGAATCTCATTCAGCTTTGTTCTCTGGCTTAGTGGGGAATCAAGTTTTAGATGGCCCATGGGTTCACCAGAGAGGCTTACTTCCTTCATCCTTGGGGTGGGTAGGAATGGATACACAGTGTAGTTAAGGTGGACAGAACTATTTCATGGGAGTGTGAGGTCTTCTTATTCTCAGAGGCTCAGACAGAAGGGAAGTGAAGCTCATTTGTTGTGACTGTTGTAGGAGGCTTCATATCAAGATAGTCTGGGGATGTGTGCTAAGGAACTTAAAAGGTCCCCATTAGATTGTAAACTGCTTGCTCAAGTCTTGCCTAGTTAGGGATGAGTACTGTGTGTACAGATTGTTTGCTTTTGCTTTTCTCTTTTGTAAGCTGTAGTTACTTTTTATTGTCTCTTCCCATTTTTCCCTCTAAGCCTTTTTTGTTTTCTTTTTGTGCTGGTCCTGAGGCTTGAACTTAGGACCTGGGGCTGTCTCTTAGCTTTTGTTCTAAAGGCAAGCTCTCTACCACTTGAGCCACACCTCCATTTCCAGCTTTTGTGGTGGTTAATTGGAGATAAAGAGTCTCAGCCTTTCCTGCCTGGGCTGTCTTCAAATTGTGATCCTCAGATCTCAGCCTCCTGAGTAGCTAGGTTTACAGGCATGAGGCATTAGTGCCAGGCTTAATACACTAATTTTTAACCTTAGAAAATTCTTTAGGTTAAAGTGATGATGTCTAAACTTTTCTTTCTGCTCTGATTGTTAATTTTTATTCCCCTTTCCCTACTTTCCTATGTTTTTCTTGTTGGTGAGCCCTTCTGTTGAATTAATAGGATGTTCTATTTTATTCCTTGGGATCAAAAGACAAACCAGGGTTTGCTAAGGGGAAAGAAGACAATGAAGTTAGTAGGAGCCTCCCGAACAGATTCTGGGACACTAGGTTTCCTATAATTACTTGTGGAATGATTGAACTTATAACTTCCATTCACTTGTGCTAACATGATTTCATGTATTGCTGATTGCAGTTTATATTTTATTAGTAAATGAAAAATTATCCTTTGAATTTTCTTCCAGATTGAAGTGCTTATATCTTAAATTGTGCAGATTAGTGACCAGTCTAGCAGTGATGTTGAATAAAGTGGGTGATGTGATGGTTAGTTTGTTCTTTGTTTTAAACAGAGAGCTCTGGAGAGCAAGTGTGCTCACCTCACATGATGCCAAGCTGCTGAAGAGCTACCTATGAACCTTGGCTTAATTCTATTTACTGTCCAAATGAGATTCTAGGAGTATTTGCCAAGGTCTACAGCCTGTTCAGTATGCCTGCCCATGTGTTACTGTGGTTGGCCCAGGAGCCCACAGCCAGGCAGACTATACTTTTAGAGCAGGATTGTTAACTCTGTGGAGTTAGTTTATGCAAATGAATTCACAGATTGATGCAAATGAGAGATTACTGGAAGGCCTCTTCAGGTGGTCTGGGCTAGAGCTTTGCTCCACTGAATCAGAAGTCCATAGCTAAGCAGAGCAGGCTTTCAGGGCTTCACCAACCTTAATATTCAATGCCAGGAAAGATGATGTGTGACTGCTGCATCCCAAGTGTTTGATTTTGAGCTCTACTGTCCTGCCCAGAAGCTCTTCTATGTCCTGGCTTGAAATTCTCTTGGCTGTCCTGTTTTATCCTTCCTTGTAGTATGTATTGCATAATGTCAAGGATGGGAAGATTGAACTACAAGTTTCAGGATGATCAGGAGTATGAAATGTGTTGTCAAAATCATCAGAAGAGGTATAAGGGAAGTGTTCAAGGATAGAGCAAAGAATGTGAGTCAGAGATGAATGTGATCTTGACAACAGTCAGGCTTTATTACAGAAAACCTTAAGAGGGCCTCAGTAGGAGAGAGAGAGATGGGGAGGGAGAAGGAGAGGGAGAATCACAGACTTTGGGTAGATTTAAGGGGATGAACACAGGGGAAAGATGAGGCTGTTGGGGAAAGCTAGGGCTATTGCTGATTAGTGCTTCTGGGAGTCATCAGTCACAGGAAACTGAAACTTAGCTCACACTGTGATGACAAAAGTCCTGTGATGAAGAACGTCCTGATTGGGCCTAGGACAGTGAGGCCTAATGGCAAAGATTATTTCCTTGCTCCCATCAAGGGGTATTGCTTATTATGAGTCCTTGTGAGCTTTGGTATGTTGTGACAAGGGAAGCCCCTGGTGCCTTTGGGCTTATAAACATAAAACTGAAAAAATTAACAGAAAAACAAAATAGCAGTTCTTCAAATTTTTGCAAAAGTATCAAAACTGAAATAGACCCAGTGTATATAGATTCTAGAATCTGTAAAGAAAATAATAGCCAGGACAATTTTTTAAATTTAATTTTATTGTGAAGGTGATGTGCAGAGGGGTTACAGTTACATAAGTAAGGCGATGAGAACATTTCTTGTCCAACAGTGTTACCCCCTCTCTCATTTTCTCCCATTTTCCCTCCCCCAAGCCCCCCAAACCCCCCAAGTTGTAAAATCATTTCCAATGTAGTGTTTTGTGAGTATCACTCTTGCATTGGTTCACCCTTTGTCCTTTGTCTCACCATTTTGTTATTCCCTTTCCCTTCCCCAAACCAGTTAAATGTATATACCAGACACAGGGTACCCAAGTAAAAAACAGTGACAACAGGGGGTAAACCAAAGGGGGAAAAATAAATCATTTCACCAGTACATTAAAAAAACCCTCTTGTTTCGAATCTTGGAGTTCATTTTGATTAGCATCATTTTACATGGTCCATATATACATAGCTACTGAACTATTGTGATCCCCTGCTAGGACTATCCCAGACATATACTAATTATTACAAATGAGGAAAACTATGGAGCTTCTATGTTTCTTTGGGTCTGACTTACTTCACTTAATAGGAATTTTTTTCCAAGTCTTTCCATTTCCTTATGAATGGGGTGATGTCATTCTTTCTGATGGAAGTATAGAATTCCATTGTGTGTATAGACCACATTTTCTTGATCCATTCATCTACTGAGGGGCATCTGGGTTAGTTCCATATGTTAGCTATGGTAAGTAATGCTGCAATAAACATAGTTGTGCTGGTAGTTTTAGTGCGGCCTTGTTTGTTATCATTTGGGTAAATGACCAGGAATGGGATTGCTAGATCATAGGTGAGCTTTTTTTTTTTTTTTTTTTTTTTTTTTTAACATTATAGGAAAGGCGAGTGGCAGCAACAACAGGTATTGTGCAGACCTGAGCTGTCAAAGTCTCTCCAAGTTGTTCTTGCATGCAGTTGGAGATCTCATGGCCACAATCAGCCACAGCCCTTGGAAACATGGTGTATATGTAGTCTTTTGAGGAACCTCCATACTACTTTTCAGAGTGGTTAAGTAGCTTACATTTCTACCAACACTGTAGTAACATTCACTTTGGGCCACTTCTCTGCCAGCATCTGTTATTATTTGTTTTCTTGATAATGACGATTCTAACTAGGGGTGAGGTGGAGTCTCAATGTAATTTTGATTCACATTTCTTTTATGACCAGAAATGTTGAGCATTTCTTTATGTGTCTATTAGCCATTCTTATTTCTTCTCCAGAAAAATCTCTTTTTAATTCTTTAGCCCACTTATTAATGCGGTGGTTGTTTCTTTGAGGATTTGTTATTGAACGGGTTTTTTTTTGTACTTTTTTTTGTAAAAATACTGTACAGAGGGGCTACAGTTACATGAGCAAGGTAATGAGTACATTTCCTATTGAGGTGGTTAATTTTTGAGCTCTAGGTATATTTTTGATATGAGGCCCTTGTCTGTTGTATAGTTAGTGAAGATCTCCCAATATGTGGGCTTTCTATTTATTTTGCTAACCATGTCTTTGCCATGTAGAGGCTCTTCAGTGTAATGCAATACCATTTATCCAGCCTTTCTTTGACTGTGTTTCTGGATCTTTATGTAGGAAGGTTCATCCTGTTCCAAGAAGCCCTAGAGTTTCCCTTATCCCTACCTAGTATTCTTAGGGTATCTGCTCTTACCTCAATGTTTTTTTTAAATCCATTTGGAGCTGATTCTGGTGTAGGATCTAACTTGAGTTTTCTACACATGTATAGCCAATTCTGCCAGCACCATTTGTTGAAGAGGCTGTCTTTCTTCCATCCTGTTTGTTTTTGTTTTTGGCTCCCTTATCAAAGATTAGGTAGCCATAAGTCTGAGGGTTCATTTCTGGTTCTTCAGTTCTATTCCATTGGTCCTCAGGCCTGTTCATGTGCCAGTAGCAAGCTGTTTTTATAAGTACGGCTTTATAATAGACTTTTAAGTTTGGTATTGATATTCTTCTAGCACTGTTTTTCTTGCTAAGGATTGTATTTGCTATTCTGGATTTGGTATTATTCCACATAAATTTTTAGATTACTTCTTCTATTTCACTCAAGAAAGTTTTGGGGATATTGGTGGGTATCACATTGAATTTGTATATAGCCTTTGGCAGCATTCCATTTTCACAATGTTAATCCTCCCAATCCAGGAGCCATGGAGGTTATTCTACTTCCTTAAATCTGCTTTAATTTCCTTTTTCAAGTTTTTAAAGTTTTCATTATAGAGGTAATTCTCTTCTTTGGTTAATTCCTAGGATTTTTTGGGGGGGGGTATTACAAAAGGAGTTGCTTTTCTGATTTCGGCCTCATTCATCTTGTTGTTGACAAACAGAAAAGCTACTGATTTTTGTTGGTTAATTCTATACCTTGCTACTTTGCCAAAGGTTTGGATAAGCCTAAGTAACTGGGAGTGGAGTCTAAGGAGTTAAGTGATGTCAACTGCAAAGAGGGAGAGTTTTTCTTCTTCTTTGCCTTTTTGGATACCCTATATGTTTGTCTTATTGCTCTGGCTAGGATTTCCAGTTGAAGAGGAGTATAGAGAGTGGACATTCTTGTCTTGTCCTGATTTTAGGGGAAATAATTTTAACTTTTCACCATTAAGTACAGTGCTAGCTGTAGGTTTGTCATATACAGCCTTTATTATATTGACATATATATATATATATGTATATATATATATGTTCCATGGATTCCGTCCAGAGGTTTTATTATAAAGGGGTGTTGGCTAAAGCAGAACTTAGGAAGTAGAAAAACCTCCCATGCTCCTGGATCAACATTGTGAAAATGGTAATACTTCCCAAAGCTATCTACTAATTTAATGTAATACCTATCAATATTCCAACCTCATTTCTTCAAGGAAATAGAAGAAGCAACCCCAAAATTCATATGGAACAAAAAATGACCCTGAATAGCAAAAATGATCCTTAGCAGAAAGAACAGTGCTGGAGGGATATCAATAACGAATTTCAAACTCTACTACAAAGCCATAGTAATCAAAACAGCTTGGTACTGGCACAAGAATAGACCTGAGCAACAATGGAATAGAACTGAAGACCCAGAAATGAACCCACATACCTATAGCCACCTAATCTTCGGTAAGGGAGCTAAAAAATATAGAATGGAAGAAAGGCTCTTAAGTAAATGGTGCTGGCAAAAATGGTTAAACACCTGTAGAAAACTAAAGCTAGATCCTTATATATCACCCTGCACCAGAAGCAACTCCAAATGGAACAAAGTCCTCAAAGTCAAAGCAGACACCCTGAAAACATTACAGGAAGGAATAGGAAAAACTCTAGGGCTCCTTAGCACAGGCCAAAATTTTCTTAATAGAGACCCAGAAACACAACAAATCAAAGAAAGGTTGGACAAATGGGATTACATGAAATTACAGAGCTTCTGCATGGCAAAGGACATAGCTAGCAAGATTAATAGAAAGCCCACAGATTGGGAGAAGATCTTCACTAGCCATACAACAGTCAAGGGTCTCATATCTAAAATATACTTAGAACACAAAATTAAATTCTCCCAACAACAAATCCTCAAAGAAACAACTGTCTGATAAATAAATGGGCTAAAGACTTAAAGAAAAACTTCTCTGAAGAGGAAATAAGAATGGCCAACAGACACATGAAGAAATGCTCAACTTCTCTAGCCATAAAAGAAATGAAAATCAAAACAACATTGAGATTCCACCTCACCCCAGTTAGAATGGTTATAATCAAGAAATCTAATAACAACAGATGCTGGAGGGAATGTGGCCAGAATGGAACCCCACTGCACTATTGGTGGGAATGTAAACTTGTTCAACCACTTTGGAAAGCAGTATGGAGGTTCCTCAAAATACTCCACATAGAGCTCTCCTATGACCCAGCAATCCTACTTTTGGGCATTTACTCAAAGGATCACAAACAAGGGTATACTAAAGCCACTAACACAACTATGTTTATAGTAGCATTATTTACCATAGCTAAGATATGGAACCAACCCAAGCATAGAATATATATTGGCATAGAATTGCAATATATATATATATATATATATATATATATATATATATATATGAAAAAAGGTGAACACCCAGAAAAGTACAGGTAGTGAAGAAAGAAAAGGAAAAAACCTAAGAACCTACACAAAGACAGAAAATCCTGTTTCATATATATATATATATATATAATATATATATATGAAACTTACTATATATATATATATATATATATATATATATATGAATTCTATGTCTCCATCAGAAAGAATGACATTACCCCATTTGTTAGGAAATGGAAAGACTAGGAAAAAATTATAAGTGAAGTAAGCCAGTCCCAAAGAAACATAGGTCCCATGATTTCCCTTATTTGCAGTAACTAGTATATGTCTGGGACAATCAGAAAATGTCAAAAGCTATGTACATATAACCATATAAGATGATGTTAAGCGAAATGAACCCCAAGAGAGGGACACAAGTGGATTTTTTCTTTCTTGCTATTGTTTTTAATGTACTTATAATGTACTACGTGATTTCTTTTGTTTCTTTTGTATGTTCTCCCCCCATGGTATAACCCCTGTTTTCACTGTATTTGATTCCAGAGTCCTGCATCTTGTATCTACACTTTTCTAATTTGGGGAGGGGAAGGGAAAAAACAAATGCTTAAATAGGGATACAGGTTGATCCATTGAAACAATGAGATGTACAAAACACTATGTTGAAAACTAACTTTACAACTTGTGGGGTGGAGGGAGGAGTTGGGAAGATGGGGAGGGAAGGGATGGTAGGGGAAAAACAAAGGAGGAGGTAACAATGCTTGATAGGAAATGTACTCTTTACTCATATAACTGTAACCCCCTCTGTACACTATTTTTACAATAAAAAAACATATTAAGAAAAGAAAAGAAGAATCAATTTTCTAAGGAGCAAGAGATGTGGCTGAAAATAGGCCAGTCCACGGATAGGCACTGGGGTAGTTTTTACACAGTGAGAGGGTGACCAGGACCATTTGTCCCAGGATATCTTGAGGTAAGACATTTTCATATAAGACTAAATAGGAGCAGAAATTTGCCAGTTCCTACTACAAAATAGATTAATGAACGAAATTCAAAGCACAAATGAAAAGTAGGCAATGTATATAATTAAAATATTCCTGATTCAGATAAGTCTTAATGAACAAATTTTGAGCCACTCAGACTCAATTTGGAATAGTAACCTCTTGCTGCTGTGGCACTCTTCTGTAGTGATCATTTGACTTAAGAAAGCTAAGAAATCTTCCCTCCCTCTTACCGTCCCTCTCTCCTTTTCTTCCTTCTTCCCTTCCTTTCTCCCTCCCTCCCTCCCTCCCTGTCCAGCAATATCCACCAAGGGTGGATCAGTCTTGTATTTTTTAAACCAATTTCATCCAGTAAAAGCTTTTTATGTGAAGTCCAGCAAGTGTGTATTTTAAAGCTTCTATTTCTTTTCAAGAAACCAATTTTTTTTTTTATCAGACTCAAAAGTTAGCTGGACAGATGAGTAGATTTTAGGCTTTGTTAGAGGTTAAACTAAAATATATGGATGGAGTAATTTTTAAAAGTAGAAACATTAGATTGAATGAACAGAGGTCTGCTGTTTTGATGGGGAAAACCTAGCCTATGATCTGAAGTCTAACTGGAGGAGGGCCAGGGTTGTGGATCTTACAATTCTGGAACTTTTAGGAGTTTTGTAGGCACTTTTGTGGAACTGTTTTTTTTTTTTTAGGTCCAGTTGTGGGGCCTGAACTCTGGGCCTGGGCACTGTCCCTTAGCTCTTCAGCTCAAGGCTAGTGCTCTACCACTTGAGCCACAGCGCCACTTCTGGCTTTTTTCTTTTTGCTTATGTGGTGCTGAGGAATCGAACCCAGGGCCTCATGCGTGCAAGGCAAGCGATCTACCACTGAGCCACCTTCCCAGCCCTGTGGAACTGTTTTATGAACCTTTTGTTTACATTTTAAAGATGGTAATGCTTTCTTATGAACAGTTAGCATATCATGGAAGCTTAGTAAGAAGAATATGTCTGCCCATTGTAACTTTATTAAACATTTGCTTTGATATCTGTCACTAGACATTGATTAATTTGAATTGCCAGTGTGATCTTGATCCTTTACTGTGAGAGAAGACCATAAAAGGTGGTTCTATACTGGATGTTCTGAGTGCTCTGGGTACATGCCCACAGGCTATGCACTTTGTGGTTGCCATTTTTGGCTGCAGGGCTGACCCCTGGTCCTGCTAGGGCTTACTTGGGAATGCATTGAGAGATGTTCATAAGTCATCCTGATGTGAAAACAAGTCACTGTCCTAGAGCAAGGCAGGTTGTTTATAAGGCTCCAGATTACAGATCTGAAATATTTTATGTTCAATACTATTGAAGAAATGTTAGTGAACAATAAAGATTAAGTAAAACGGGCTATCTCTGAAATTTAGGAACACAGGTAACTAGGTCTAGTGGCATTTACAAGCAATTCATAGGTTGAAAACTTGAGAGCTTCCAGTCAGAGTTTGGGGGACAGAGTTCTTCAGTTCTGAATGTTGAGCCAGCCTGGTGGTATATAGTATCTCTCATTGACTTCGAATTGCTTGACCTTGAAATCTTTGGTCCATGTCTCTTCCTATGTGTGTGTTTGTGTGTTCTTAGCTTTCTATTTCTTCCTCTCCTTCATCCTTCCTTCTGTCTGTCCAATCTCAATCTTCATTTCTGTCTTTGGGAATCCTTCCTTCTATACTGGATTTCCCTGTCTTGAGACAGGGCTAGCATTCTACCACTTGAGCCACAGTGCCACTCCTGGTTTTTTTCTGCTTATGTGCTGAGGAATCGAACCCAGGGCCTCATGCATGCAAGGGAAGAACTCTACCACTGAGCCACCTTCCCAGCCCTCAATGATACTCTTATCTCCAGTTAACCAGAGATATGCCAGAAGCAGAGGTACAGCTCAATTAGCAAGCACCAGTCTTGAGAGGAATAGCTAAAGGACAGTACCTAGGCACTGACTTCCAGAATATAAAGAAAAAATGATTTTTTAAAAAAAAGATCATGCACAAGATACATGGCAGGAACAACAACAACAACTACAACAACAACAAGCACCACCCCAAAGCATCATGAAGGGCAGAAAAAAGAAGAAAAACACTAACTGGAAAATCAATATCCCTACTCCTGCCATCACCTTCATCTCTATGTTCAAGAAAACTGAAGATTTTTCTTCCAACCAGAATAAAGTTAATCATTTCATTGTTATTATAATCCAAACCAAGGGCTGTCACAGGCAAGGAAATACCAACCAAACTCAGATTAAAAACTCATCTCAGCAGCTGTGCTTGGCAGGAGAACCGTCTGCCCATCAAATCACTGGAAACTTCATGCTCCCCCAGTGAAGGCATCTTCCCTTTGTGCTTATCTTCAGGAAGGACTTCAGGGAGTACCTGACTGGGGATTGATTTTTTTTTTAACACAAACAGTTTTGAAAGCAGAAATCTCAGTATAACCTAAAACAGAGATAGGTAAAGTATAACCTAGGATAAAATTCCTCTGTTTTCATTTTTGTGTGTGTGAATAAAGTAGTATTGGAACATAAGCATGTCCATCCTTCAGTTACTGTCTGAAGCTGTCAGATACTGTCTTGAGCTCTTTTCTTGCTACAAAGAGAGTTGTGAAAAATCAGACTATATACTATCTGATCCATTATGGAAACAACTTGCATACACATAACCTGGAGCAAGGGTTATCTCTTAAGTAACTAACACCAAAGTTATCCAGGCAGCTTGTTAAAAAAAATCAAAGTCCATTGACTGGGAATGTGGCTTTGTGGTAGAGTGCTTGCATAGGATGCATGAAGCTCTAGGTTCTATTCCTCAGTACCACATAAACAGAAAAGCCAGAAATGGCAATGTGGTTCAAGTGGTGGAGTTAGCCTTGAGCAAAAGAAGCTCAGGGACAGTGCCCAGGCCCTGAGTTCAAGTCCTGGGATTGGCAAAAAATCTAAGTCCAGCAGGTTGTGGTTGTACTGTGTTTGCCTAGTATGTACATGGTCTTCAATTGGATTCCCAGAGCCATGAAAAAGAAAGGGAGAAGAAACAAAGGGAGAGGAAGGAAGGAGAAGGGAGGTGAAGGGAGTCAAAAGCCAAACATTTTGACTCAGTAGCATTAGAGAGGAGTCCAGCTCTTATAGATTTACAGAACACACTCAGAGACTCCATAGGCTTCAGAGATATCTTTATATTTTAAATTAGCCAATTACCATAGTATTAAAGGACAACTTTCTTTCTTTCTTTTTTTAATAATGAAAGTCTCAAAGCCTTAGCTTCCTGGGCTTTTTTCAGATGAAAATTCTCTGGGGATGAAAAGTGCAAAGGCCAAGCAACACCTGTTCAATCTTTAAGGCTTACCTGTGCTTTGCAAAGATTAATCATTTCCGCTAAAGTTTGCTCAACCATGCTCTCTAATTATTAGCAAGACACTGTTCTCAGAAGGGGAAGACCATTTCTGTTTCCATAACAACTTGGTTCAGCCTTCAATGAAAAGAAAAGAAGCACACTTGAAAAAAAGAGGTGAGTAGCCAGCTCTGTGGCTCTGTGGTGTGTGTGTGTGAGAGGGGGGGGAAGAGAGAGAGAGAGAGAGAGAGAGAGAGAGAGAGAGAGAGAGAGAGAGAGAGAGAGAGAGAGAGAGCCAGGAACAAAAAGAAAAAAAAGGTTCACAGTAACTCATGACCCTACGCTGCACATTAGCAACCCTTCTGAAAAACCTTTTAATCCCCAAATTGCATTATTATTAAACTTTCTTGTGATGGGCTATTTCAATACTAATTGTTGCCTGAATTATGGATGAAACTAATAATAAAATGTAATAATGTGCACTTTAGGGTAGCAAAGGATGCAATTTTTCACCAAAGGACAAAGAGAGGGGAACTCAAATAGTTCTCAGGATGTTCAGCACCAAGAGTTCCAAGGTCAAATAAGTAAGAGGAATGAATTCTGGTTAAACAAATTGAAGAGCTTTCTCCACTGTGACTTCACAAAGCTTTTATCTTAATAGTGAGCTTCTTGCCTCTTCCAGAATGGAGGGCTGCCAGCCCTAAAGAACTTTAGCCACAGAGCTGTTTTCTTTGCACAGAGCAGTAACTGGCCTCCGTGCCCTATGCTAAACTGGTCCTATTCTACCCCCCCACCCCGAATTCTCCGTGTTAAAAGTAGGACAGTCCTAGGTGACAATCTAGGCCAGGTTGTTACCTGACCCTGCCCTCAACACTCTCTGAGAGGCTTTCTTGGAGCATTTGACATTCACATTGGAGTTGATTCTAGCTAGGGAGAAGAAAAGAAAAGAAAAGTAAAGAAAGAAAAGAAAACTTGCTTTCTCTTTGTAGCCCAAACATCAACCAAAATGCTGAGCATAGTAAACAGGCTCAACAAGTATATCCTGCATAAACAAATTAGTGAGATAAAGAGTAGTAGAGGGGATGGTAGGGGAAAAACCAAAGAGGAGGTAACTGCTCAAGAGGAAATGTACTCATTACCCTACTCATGTAACTGTAACCCCTCTGTACAGTATTTTTACAATAAAAATATATATGTACAAAAAGAGTAGAGGAGCATTTTACACAAAGACCCACTCATCTTTCTAGCTGATCACTACTGCAGGCCAAACTATATCAAATTGTCCTCTTCCTATGTTGAAAATGACCATATAATGAACATTTAGGATTTCAATTTAATGCACATACATTAATTTTAGAACTGATGTTTCATTATGCAAAATACATTATATAGAGTATGCAAACACCTTCTCCACATACACACGCAGCATCAGGTACTAAGCCCATGCTTGGTACCAAAACTTTTATCCAACTCAGTTTACATCATCCCCATCTCCATTTAATAGGCCATTCAAAAAATGAAACCTCTTCCTTAAATTGACAAAGGAAGGAGAGGGAGCTTTGATAGTTCCATACAGCACCTCTCTTCCCCAACTGTGTCATATCCAAGCAGCTGATGGCAGTGATGTGCACAGTGACCAGTGCTTGCAAAGGCTCACCAGAAAACAAGCACTGGTCCAACATGAATAACATGTTTTCTGCCAAATCAAATGAACACCTTTCATGGCAGCCCAGAGGGCTTCAATAGCATCATAGGGTTGGAAAGGAAAAGTGGAAGCTGTGGATGCCTGAAAAGAGGCCCTTGAGAGTTGTGTCTCATGACCGACAAAAAAGAAATTACATAAAAAAAGAGTATCACTGACATTCTTGGGCTGACTTTGAATCAAGATCCTCTGATCCTAATCTTCTGAGTAGCTAGGATTACAGATAAGAGCTTGGTCTTTGGAGTTAGACACTATCATCTTCATTGTTATTACACCCATATTCTGACTTCATAGACACAGAAACTCTTCTTTGGTAGTCATCATAGATTCAGTGATTTGAATTTTTTTTTTGCCTTTTTTATTTTTGTTGGTCTTGGGGCTTGAACTCTGGGCTTGGGTGCTGTCCCTGTGCCCTTCAGCTCAAAGTGAGTGCTCTACTGCTTGAACCACAGCACCACTTCCGGTGTTCTAGTGGTTTATTGGAGATAAGAGTCTCATGGACTTTCCTGTCCAGGCTGGCTTTGAACTGTGATCCTCAGATCTCAGCCTCCTGAGTAGCTAGGATTACAGATGTGAGCCACCAGCACCCTGCTTGCCTTTTTTTTTTTTTTAATGCAACCATATCATAGATCATGCTACCATTTTCACCACTAATTTTTCATTGCTTTCAGTGTTTTTGATGTGGAAGGAAAACATTGCATCAGTGCTGTGTTAAAGGTTAGAGAATGAATTCTTTTTTTTGGGGGGGGGTCCGGTCGTGGGGCCTGAACTCTGGGCCTGGGCGCTGTTCCTCAGCTCTTCAGCTCAAGGCTAGCGCTCTACCACTTGAGCCACAGCGCCACTTCCGGCTTTTTTCTTTTTGCTCATGTGGTGCTAAGGAATCGAACCCAGGGCCTCGAGCATGCAAGGCAAGCGCTCTACCACTGAGCCACCTTCCCAGCCCCGAGAATGAATTCTTATATGTCTTGTTATACCACACCAACTGTGGTTCATTTGCCCTAACTGAATGCATGCAGCCAAAATTATGAGATATTCTGTTACTCTTATTCCAATGTTCTGCTTTCCAAATGATTTGCTTAGTTTCAGATTTTCTTTTTATGTATTTAAGGGAGACAGTTCCCCTGGACTACAGCCATGTATACCCTTACTAATGCTGCCTTTAGAACATCTTTCTGTTCATGTCCTTGAAGCTTTTCTTTGTGTCACAACAATTCCTTGCTATTACCTTACTTTCTGATTTCTTGTGAAGGGATAATGATGCTGGCCAATTTGTGCATTTTATTATGTTTTAATTCAGTTATTTTTTCTACTATAGGGTGTGCTGGAAATGCAGTGGCACATATACCTGACTTGTTTTCTTTAGTTTGCCTTAAAATGGTGTGAGTCTGTATACTGTGGTACTGGTAGGTTGTGGTACTTCGTGATATTACTGCTATCTCACTTTATTTTTGTCAATCATGGGGCCTGAACTCTGGGCCTGTTTGCTGTCCCTCAGCTCTTCAGCTCAAGGCTAGCACTCTACTACTTGAGACACAGTGCCACTTCTGGCTTTTTCTGCTTATGTGGTGCTGAGGAATTGAACCCAGGGCTTCATGCATGTAAGGTAAGCACTCTACCACTGAGCTACCTTCCCAGCCCATCTTGCTGTTTTAAACTTAAGAACATTTTCTCCTTTGTTGTATCTGAATCTTAATTACTTTATTAATATTTTAGTTTAAGTAGTGTACAAAGGAGTTGCCATGTAACAAAGCAGCTTATGAATACAATGCATTTTGATCAGTGTCATCCCTTTCAATATTTTCACTCATCCCTCCAGTACTCACCCCTTCCTTCACTTTTTAAAATTTTGTGTGATATACATTGAATTCTTGACTGCATTCTCCTCTTCATTGGTCTTCCCCTTTAACCATGATGCTACTGTATTCCTTTCAAGAACTCGTTTCTTGGCTTCATTCTGTTGACCTTAATTTTGCCTTCCTAAGGAATTACGCTATTTCAGTTCTCCCTTGAATCTACCATATTTCAGTTAATACATTTATATAAACTTGCATACTACTGAATGTATTTACTTGTAAGTCTATAAGCTAATTCTAGCTTTCACATATGAGGGAAAACATGCAAACTTTGTCTTTCTGAACCTGACTTATTTCAGTTAACATAATTTTTTCCAAGTCTGTCCATGTCTAATGGTTGAGTAAAATGTTATTGTGTCTATATACACATTCATTTAGGAGCATAAGGGCTGATTCAATACATTCAATATGGTGAATAATGCTGGTGGCTTTATTGTATCCTGGTTTGTAATCGTTTGGGTAAGTAGAATCGATGGATCATAGGGTAGTTCTATATGTAGGGTTTTTGTTGTTGTTGTTGGTGGTGGTGGTGATCATGGGGCTTGAACTCAGGGCTTGGGCACTGTCTCTGAGCTTTTTTGCTCAAGACTACTACTCTACCACTTTGAGTTACAGTGCCACTAACAGTTTTCTAGAGGTTAATTGGAAGTAAGAGTCTCATGGACTTTCCTGCCTGGGGTTGGCTTAAAACTGTGATCCACAGATCTCAGCCTCCTGAGATTACAGGTATGAATTGCTGGCATCTGGCTTATGTTTAGTTTTTTGAGGAAGTTACTGCTTTCCAGAGGTGTTGACTCTTTTGACATATTTATAGCTACTTCCCAAATTGCTCTTCACACTTTCATTATAAGGTTGATTTAAAGCCTCCCATTCTTGACTATTGTTAATTTTGAAAGAAAGACTTTAATCCTAGCTACTTGGGTGGTAGAGACCAGATGACTGTGGTTGGAGGCTAGTCTGGGCATTAGTTCAAGAGACTCTATCTCAACTGATGTCTGGGTGCATTGGTATGCACCTGTCATCTCCAGTCACCTAGGGAAGCACAAGCAGGAGAATGGTAGCATAGGCCAGCAGGGCATATAAAGCAAGACCTAACTAAAAAATAACCAACCCCCAAAGAAGCTGAAGGCATAGGTCAAGTAGTAGTATCTCTCTAGCAAGTATGAGGCCCTGATTTCAATCCTCAGTACTACTCCCCCACTCCAAAATTCAAAATCTTGGTTTTGTGAGTTGCTGTAAATATGAAAAAATTATAGTTTGCTTTGTCTGTATATCATTTTCTCTCTTTTCAAAAATTTGCTTCTCATCAGTGTAATTTATTCTTTATCCAAAGCACTTTTTTGCCTGGTACTTTCTATGGGAACACTTGTCCTCCCAGTCATTTCTATAGGCCTTGGCTTCACCTACCCCTAAGGAATTTGGCTTTCTCTCTTGGAGGGCATCCAGCTTTTTGTTGTTGTTGTTGTTCGTGGGGCTTAAACTCTGGGCCTGGATGCTGTCCTTTAGCTCTTCAGCTCAAGGCGAGTGCTCTACCACTGGCATCCAGCTTTCGGGATATGGTGGTGGTGACTATTTCAAGCAGCCCATGTGAGGGCCTGGAAAGCTTTGTCAGGAATCAGAAAAGACTCAGTTCTAGTATAGTCCCTGGTTCCTGACTGGATGACTGAGAGTCTCAGGTCCCTTCTCTGCAACTCAAAGATGATAACACCAGGAGTCGATTATATGAAACATACGAGGTATTACAGCAAACACATGAGCTATACCGAGTATATGTCTACTAAAGAGTTAGTTTCCATTCATAGCTATTACCATGAGGCTGTGGAGATGGTGGGTGAACTATTCCTATCTGTTCCACAGTCTGAATCCCTTCTTAAATCCTCCACCTCTTCTATCTACTTAAGCAGAAATGCCATTTATATGAATATGCCAGCTGTCATGACACTAGACTATTTTAGACTTAAAGTGCTGTGATTTGTTACAATTTCAGCCTGCAAATCCAGGTTCTCTTTCCATGGTTTTCTATTTTTGGGTCTTGGTCCAACATTATTTCACAATAATATTATGGAAGTTTCCCTTTAGTATGTTCAACAGTACTTCAACTAACGGAAAGCAGTGGGTCTGACAGTTACATTCTATGACTTGATGGCTGTCCATGACAGATGACACCAATCCTGCTGAACAACTGAGACATCTCGTTTTTTTCCTGGGGAATAGTTAGCTTTGGAGAGTTATTGGCTTGGGGAATTCTTTTCTTCCCACACTTGATCCTTTCATTAAAAAGCTTCCACCACAGAGTTTAGTTTCTAGGAAATTTTACTTTCCGCAGTGAAAACCATCATAATATGATGGCAAGGCTAGTAAAAAAGTTGGTGTCTAAAGAGAAATGCTGTGAGTATGGAATGTTCTACCCTCAGCCTGTTGTGACTGCTACTGAGACAACATTGTCTTACTTTCACTGACTTCTTATATGGTTCGGATTCTTACTTTTTTGTATCCTGTAATATTTCAAGAGAACATTGCTGCTTTTGTATTTATGAGCAATGTATATTTTCAGATTCCAGCTCTATGAAAAACTGGGTAAATAGAATTAAACAGAAAAGGTCAGATAAGTTGATGTTAGGTGAAATGAACCCCAAGATAAGTATTCAAATGTTTTTTCTTTCATGTGATTGTTTCTAACATATTTATAAGATGATTTCTTTGTTGCTTTGTATGTTCCTCCTCCATGGCATAACCACTGTTTTCACTGTATTTGATGTTGGTATAATTTGTGGAGGGGAAGGGAAAAAAACAAATCGTTTAAATAGGGATACAGGCGGACCCATTGCAACAATGAGATATACAAGTTCTTATGTCAAAAAACGAACTTTACAATTTTGCCGGGGGCTGAGGGGGGTTGGGGTGGGGGGTTGGAGATGGGAATGGATGGGATGGAGAAACAAAAGAGGAGCAACAATGCTTGATAAGAAATGTACTCATTATCTTTCCCATGTAATTGTAACCCCTCTATACAGTATTTTCACAATAAAAAAAAAGGAAAAAAAAAGAAGGTTTATCTCACTAAAAAAAATATTACCTTATTTCCACTGATCTTCCATCTGTTTCTATAGAAATAGAGTTGGGAGATGGTTTCTATTGATCATTTTCAAGACTGGCTTCTGATTCCCACTGCAGGTTTCATAGAGATGTAAGCAAAAGTAGTAGTAGGTAGCACCAGGTAGAAGGAGGCCAGAAAGTCTGAGAGTTGCCCTGTGGTCAGAGTTCAGACACTTCTCTGAGAGTTATTGAATGGTTAGTTTGGTCATGAACTCTCAATGTTACAAGACTTGCTAGGAACTTGGGTAAAAATACCCAGAAAATACCTCTTAACTTAAGATGAAAGGGATAGAATCTGCTTCACCAACAGCTTCAGCGTTCCTGGATACCTACCCTGGCTTCTTCCTAGAATTGTCTCCAAAGCTGTGGAGACAATCTGGTATTGATTGCCTGATATTTTTGGTCAATAGTGTCCCAACGTGGACAGGAAAAGAGAAGGCAGCTTTTGTCTGTCAGGAGGAGTTCAGCCTTCTTGAGGCAGAGGCTTTCAGCTTTTCTATCTGCTTTAATAAGCAACACACAATAAAAAGGCCAGATTGAGTAGCGTTGTCACCAACTGAAGTGTACTTTGCAGTTTCCTAGGGATATCTTGGTTGTTTGCCTAGAAATGATGAAATTGGCTTTACGATTTACTTAAATTCAATCAGTCTGCATCTTTAACAGCATAATTGGTCAGAAGCCAACTGATAGCAGTAACAGAAATAATTTGTCAAAATAAAAAAAACAATGCCTTTTGAAGAACGTGTTTTAAAGTAAGTGAGAATGAAGTGGGGCGATTGAATGGGATTTTCTTCTTTTCAACCCAAGTGGTTTGGATCTAGGCTAAAGAGAGTCTGGGACTCTCACAGGTGAAGCACTAGGATTCCAGAATCTCTAGGTAGCCTCTGTTTGGAAGGCAGTTCAGGTGAAAGTCCTAACGTTTTATTTGAATGATGAGAATGTTTCTTAAGATTTACATTATTTATTGTCTGGTCCCCGATGGGACCTTCTTTCAAAACATCCTATTCATTTTTAGAAGGGTATAGGATAGTTCTGCCTCAGGTTGCACCTTGAGAGGCTATCCAGGTCATCCTGAGAGAGTCCTTTGTCTATCTTCAAAGGCCCACTAAGAGGAATACAGGGAATGAGAAACAGCCACATTTACTACTGAGAGTTAATCTGTTAGACCCAAGGTAAGAATGTAACCATTTGTCTTCTGTCAACACCTTAGTAGTACTTACCTATGGATTACTGACATGCAGTAAAAGCAGGGAAAGCTGGGACTTTGAGAAATTTTGCCCTCTGAGATCCCTCCTGTGTGAATCTTGTTGCTACTCTTAGGCACCTGTTCTTTGTATTTCTCTTCTGATTCAATCCAAGTTTTGAGTCTACAGAGTGTTTGGTTACAACATTCTGAGGCTACTGAGTGCCCAGTGATGGAGGAAACTCGCACTGGAGAGGTTTTGCTTGGATTCTCTGTTATAAACTGAATGTGTACATACCCTCCCTCCAATTTATATGTTGAATCCTAATCCAGTATGATATATTTGGAGGAGAGGCCTTTGCTAGATAATTAGGTTAAGGAAGGATTAAAGCCCTTATAAGATTTGTGAGCCATGGTTATCTCAATAGATGCAGAAAAAGCATTCGACAAGATCCAATACCCCTTTATGATGAAGGTTTTGGAAAAATTAGGAATCCATGGAACATTCCTCAATACAATAAAGGCTGTATATGACAAACCTACAGCCAGCATTATACTTAATGGTGAAAAACTAAAGCCATTTCCTCTTAACTCAGGAACAAGACAAGGATGTCCACTCTCTCCACTTCTCTTCAACCTAGTATTAGAATGCCTAGCTACAGCAATAAGACAAGATGCAGACATAAAGGGGATCCAAATAGGGAAAGAAGAAATAAAACTCTCCCTCTTTGCAGATGACATGATCTTGTATTTAAAGAATCCCACGGACTCCACTCCCAAATTACTCAAGCTGATTCAAAACTTTGGCAAAGTAGCAGGGTATAAAATTAACCCTCAAAAATCAATGGCCTTTCTGTATGCCAACAATGAGAAAAGCAGGGCTGAAATTAGGAAAGCAACTCCATTTGTAATAGCCCCACAAAAATTAAAATACCTAGGAATTAACTTAACCAAAGAAGTGAAGGACCTCTATGATGAAAACTTTAAAACTTGAAAAAGGAAATCAAAACAGAACTTAGAAAATGGGAAAAACTCCCATGTTCCTGGATTGGAAAGATTAACATCATGAAAATGGCAATACTTCCCAAGGCTATCTACAAATTCAATGTGATACCTATCAAAATTCCAACCTCATTCTTCAAGGAAATAGAAGAGGCAATACAAAAATTCATATGGAACAATAAAAGACCCCAAATAGCAAAAATGCTTCTCAACGGAAAGAACACTGCTGGAGGAATATAAATACCAAATTTCAAAGTCTACTATAAAGCCATAGTAATCAAAACAGCTTGGTACTGGCACAAGAACAGACCTCAGGACCAATGGAATAGAATTGAAAACCCAGAAATGAACCTACAGACCTATAGCCATCTAATCTTTGATAAGGGAGCTAAAAAAAATAGAATGGAAGAAAGACAGCCTCTTCAGTAAATGGTGCTGGCAAAATTGGTTAACTACTTGTAGAAAACTAAAGCTAGATCCTTATATATAACCCTGCACCAACATCAACTCCAAATGGATCAAAGACCTTGGAGTCAAAGCAGACACTCTGAAAACATTACAGGATGGAATAGGAGAAATCCTAGGTGGTCTTGGCACAGGCCGAAATTTTCTTAATAGAGACCTGGAAACACAACAAATCAAAGAAAGGTTGGACAAATGGGATTGCATGAAGTTGCAGAGCTTCTGCATGGCAAAGGACATAGCTAGCAAGATCAATAGAAAGCCCACAGACTGCGAGAAGATTTTCACTAGCCATACAATGGACAAGGGTCTCATATCTAAAATATACTTGGAGCTCAAAAAATTAAATCCCCCAACAACAAATTCTCAAAGAAACAACTGCCTAATAAATAAGTGGGCTAATGACTTAAAGAGAAACTTCTCTGAAGAAGAAAGAAAGATGGCCAATAGACACATGAAGAAATGCTCAACCTCCCTAGCCATAAAAGAAATGCAAATCAAAACAACATTGAAATACCACCTCACCCCAATTAGAATGGCAAAAAATCAAGAACTCTAATAACAGCAGATGCTGGAGGGGATGTGTTTAGAAGGAAACCTTACTTCATTGTTGGTGGGAGTGTAAACTTGTTCAACCACTTTGGAAAGCAGTATGGAGGTTCCTCAAAAGACTCCACATAGAGCTCCCCTATGACCCACCAGTCCCACTTTTGGGCATTTACCCAAATGTTTACAAACAAGACCACACTAAAGCTACCAGCACAACTATGTTTATTGCAGCATTATTTACCATAGCTAAGATCTGGAACCAACCAGATGCCCCTCAGTAGATGAATGGATCAAGAAAATGTGGTATATATACACAATGGAATTCTATGCCTCCATCAGAAAGAATGACATTTCCCCGTTTGTTAGGAAATGGAAAGACTTGGAAAAAATTATATTAAGTGAAGTAAGCCAAGCCCAAAGAAACATAGGTCCCATGATTTCCCTTATTTGCAATATCTAATATATATATGAGTCAAGCAGAATCGGTCAGATAAGGTGATGTTAGGAAAATGAACCCTAAGATATGTATTTTGAACGTATTTTTTTCTTTCATGCATTTGTTTCTAATGCAATTATAAGATGATTTCTTTGTTGCTTTGTATGTCCCTCCCCCACAGTATATCCCCTGCTTTCACTGTATTTGATGTTGGTATAATATGTGAAGGGGAAGGGGAAAAACAAGTCGTTTAAATAAGGATACAGGTGGACCTGTTGCAACAATGAGAAGTACAAGTTGTCATGTCGAAACGAACTTTACAATTTTGGGAGGGGGATTGGATGGGGGGAAAGGAGGATGGGAAGGGATGGGAAGGGTAAACAAAGGAGGAGTCTACAATGCTTGATAAGAAATGTACTCCCTATCTTGCCCATGTAATTGTAACCCCTCTGTACAGTATTTTCACAATAAAAAAAAATAATAAAAGATTTGTGAGGGCACATGTAAGCCAGAAAGCAAGTTATCTCTGAGGAAAGAATGAACAAGTACTTAGGTGGAATTCTACTCTCTAGAACTGTGAGAAAAACATGTCTGTTGCTTAAATCACCCACCAGTTTATAGCATTAAGAACTAAGGCATTCTCCAGTGTTTTCCAGCTGAGTCTATAGCTCTAAGCCCCAGTAAGTTAGTAACTAGATGTGTAGTTACTAGCTGGTCATTTTTCTGGCTAGGTAATATGTGTCTCCTTCCTTGGAGTCTTTTAAGAACCTTGTGTATTTCCTGCCCTGGAGGTTCTGGCTGCTCTTTTTGTGCTTGGCTATGAATACTGCTTGTATGAAGCCTACCCCTCTCTGCTCACCCACTCAGCCTGGAGGCCCTCAATGCAAGGCTGCAAGTTCCCTTATCTCTAGCAGGTGCTCAGTAAACATCACTGGAAAGAGGATACCCAGAAGATGTTAATTTTTTGTAGGAGTTTCTGAGTTGTCCAAACACTGTGACTGCCCCTGCAGAGATGAATACCAAAGCTTTTCAAGTCCCTCATCACAACAGCAAGCCCTCCCCTAGCTTCTTTGGTTGATAGTTCTAGCTTGAGTGGAAACAGCAGAACTGCTGACACAGTATTCACCCTTCTCTTCCTGTGAAAAAGGGTTTGATTGTAGGGTTGTTAATCAAGCTGTCAGATAGAACATGAAGGTCTTGTTTATTATGTAAGGACACACTTATAAAGAAATTTAGCCAGGGTGATGGATAGATATTGGACATCAATTGCATTGCAGCTATTCATCATGACATTCATATTTACTGCAGATATACATATTGCATATGAGCAATAATAGAAATCACAGTGATCTCTCACCTGTTGCATTACCCCTGTGATAAGTGAAAATTTTTGGAGTTAACAGTGGTATATTTATTTTATTATTTACATATATTTTAAGGCTTTATAAACTCTTTCCACTCTCCTATAAACCTTTCCCACTCTCTATGAAACCTTTCCCACACTCTTATAAACACTTCATATGCTCTTAAATACTTTTTACACTCTTAAACCTATGTAATTTTAATAATTTATAAAATTCTATATGGGTACTCACCAGTGAAGTATAATACAACTTGAATGATGAAGATCATGAATTATGTAGCTGTGCAGTACTGATGGTGATGAAGGTCATGATGATGAGATGAATGTACTGCACAGCCAAGAAAAGTATTATAGCTCTTCTGAAGGCAACACTTCATCAGGCACTTCATCAGGTGGTGCAGTTTCTTAGCCCTGGGCCGTAACTTTGATTTTTGCCAAAGTTGTAGGTAGGCATATCTGATCTCTTCATCTGAGTGATGAACATAATTATGGGGAGTTTCTGGCACTGCTTTTTCTTACATATAAGGTTACTCTTGATTGTATTTAAGAAGTGCAATGAATGAAGCACTGAGAGTCCCATTCTTTAGCTACTCGCTGAAGTTCTTCCGCCATTTTGACCATGGTTGCAAGATGGTAAGAGTGTTAGGCTAACCTCCTCCTCTTCAACCTATAGTGTGTCTTGTTCCTCATCCCCTTCTTTACTTTCTGTCTTCTTCTCATCCATGTTAAAAACATGTTCAGGCTTATAGCCTCCTTCCTTAATGATGGATTTGAACATGTTCATTCACATACTCCTTGGCTGTGGCTTTATCCATAGCTTCTCCATGCAGAGAAATGCTTTTGAGTCTCAAAGTATCTTTGAAATTTGTCAAACCAGTCCTGAATGGGAGGTGTTGTGGTAAAAGCATTCAATGATCCTGCTTCTGTGTTGTCCTTATCTTCATTCTTATCATCATTGTGAATGTCTGTATTCTGCAATACTGTCATAAAATATCTTGGCTTTTGCCTAGACAGTGTTGGTATCCAGTGAGATATTCTTCTTCCTGCAGTCATTTATCCACAGGGCCAATGCGTATGCCATCCTCACAATAGCCTTTGTGCAGGAAGTGACCACCCGTTTTGCATTCTTGTTAAAAGTCTTCATTGCCATAGACCTAATATTCTTCTTGTCTTTCTTTATGTAGTAAACAATAGATTCATTGATCCTGTAATGGTGGCCTACAGCCATGTAGCTTTTGCCTTCCTTTATCATGTCAAGTTCCACTTTACTTTGATGGTAAGCATCTTCCTCTGGTGATTGGGATCTCTGCCAGGAGCCTTAGAAGGCACAGAACATTTAAGTGTCATCATAGTGTTTGGAATAAATTCAAACTTTTATGAAAATTTCACAAAACAACACTGCAGAGCAACATTATGTGCAGTTATCAGATATCAATGTGAAATGGACCAGTAGAGAGGCTGAACCTGTTGGACATTGCTGGAGAGCAAATAGATTGATGCTACAGTCACTGAGCCAATCAGCTCCCACAAAACACAGTGCTGTGGTTGGTCGCCTTCCATTTTATCAGCCAATAGTGCACTGTGTACCAGCTCACATTGGAAAACTTGTCCAAGTGGTAGTGGCATACTGCATTTCCACTGTGTACAGTGTGGTATTCATCTGCTGATGCAATACATACTGTATTTTATTTGATTTAATATTCTTTTATATGTTTGAATTAACATTTTATATTGTTTAAAAGTTATAAGGCAAAATAATTTAAATCATAAATATTACATAAATAGATACACCACAAAGTTCTGTGATATAGAGAAAACTCTGTGATACAGAATTCGATATATGTGTTTTAAAAACCCCATGATATAGTGAAGATGCAATAAGTGAATAAGGGAGGGATGACTGCATATGTGATTGTGAAAATAAATACACTTCCCCAAAGATGAGTTGTACCCTTTAAAAGTTAACTAGCCATTAACCATACTGGTTATTTATAATTACATTGCTTTTAAAATCAGTAATAACCCTACCTTTTTTGTGAAACTGTACTTTGAACTCAGTGTCTTGTACTTGATATGCAATCACTTTATCACTGAAGTCATGCCTCTAGCCCTTTCTATGTTAGCTATTTTTCAGATTGGGTCTTCAACAGTAGTCCTTCTATATATGCTTCCCAAGAAGCTGGGATACACAGACCTATGGCTACCTTATCTATCATAAGGAAGCCCAAATCATTAGATGGATGAAAGATAGCCTCTTCAACTAATGGTGCTGGTAGAATTGTGTGTGTGTGTGTGTGTGTGTGTGTGTGTGTGTGTGTGTGTGTGTGTGTGTGTGTGTGTGTGTGTGTGTGTGTGTGTGTGTGTGTGTGTGTGTGTGTGTGTGTGTGTGTGTAAAACTGAATTTAGGTCCTTATATATAACCCTGCACCAGAATCAACTCCAAATGGATCATAGACCCTGAAGTAAGAGCAGATACCCTGAAAATAATACACAAAGGGATAGGAATACACTAGGGTTCCTTGGAAGAATTCTAAACTTCCTACATGAAGAACCAGAAATACAACAACTCAAAGAAAGGCTGGATAAATGTCATTGCATTAAACTGCAGAGATTCTGAATGGCAAAGGACATAGCTAGTAAGATAAATAGAAATCCCACAGAGTAGGAGAAGAACTTCACTAGATGTACAACAGACAAAGCACTAGCTGTACAAGACAAATATATGTAAGACAAATATATATATAGAACTCAAAATATTAATGCCCCCCAGTAACAAATCCTCAGAGAAACAACCATCCCATTAATAAGTGGGCTAAAGAGGACAAAAGGTGAGCCAGTGCAACAGTATTAATCACAAGACACTATATTGGAAATGAACTGTACAACTTGGGCAATAGGGACTCGGGGAGGGGAAGTGGGAGAAAAACAAAGGAGGAAGTAAGAATGTTTGACAAGAAATATACTCATTACTTATGTAATTGGAACCCCTCTGTACATCATCTTTACAATAAAATAAAATTTAAAAATGTAACAAAACAAGCTGGGCACTGGCTCATGCCTGCAATCCTAGCTACTCAGAAGACTGACATATGAGGATCACGTTCAAAGCCAGCCTAGACAGGAAAGTCCATGAGACTCTTATCTCCAATCAAGTACTAGAAAATCACAAGTAGTGCTGTGGCTCAAGAGGTAGAGTGCTAGACTTGAGCTGAAGAGCTCATGGACAGCACCCAGGCCCAGAGTTCAAGCCCTGACTGACATAAAAACAAAAACATCACTTAATATAATTTTTTCCAAGTCTTTCCATTTCCTAACAAATGGGGCTAAGTCATTCTTTCTGATGGAGGTATAGAATTCCATTGTGTATATATACCACATTTTCTTGATCCATTATATTAAGTGAAGTAAGCCAGGCCTAAAGAAAATAGGTCCCTTGGGAAGAAATGGGAAGGGGAAACAACGAGGAGGCAACAATGCTTGATAAGAAATGTACTCGTTATCTTGCTCATGTAATTGTAATTCCTCTGCATGGTATTCTCACAATAAAATCAAATAATAAATAAATAAATAAATAAATAAAAGAAACATAGGTCCCATGGTTTCCTTTAATTGCAATAACTAGTCTGAGACAAGCAGAAAAGGTCAGATAAGTTGATGTTAGGCAAAATGAATCCCAAGATAAGGACTCAAATGGTTTTTCTTTCTTGCTATTGTTTCTAACATATTTATAAAGTGATTTTTTTGTTGCTTTGTATGTCCCTCCCCCACAGTATAACCCCCTGTTTTCACTGTATTTGATGTTGATATAATTTGGGGAGGAGAATGGAAAAAACAAATTGTTAAATAGGGATACAGGTAAACCCATTCAACAATGAAATGTACAATATGCTATGTTGAAAAGTTAACTTTACAACTTTGGCAGGGTGGGGGGATGGGAGAACAGGGATGGTAAGGGGAAACAAAGGAGGAGGCAACAATGCTTGACAAGAAATGTACTCATCACCTTGCTCATGTAATTGTAATCCCTCTGTATGGTATTTTCACAATAAAAGAACTTATTAATAATAAAAAACAAAAAAACAAAAAATAAAATAATTAAAAAGAGAGAACAGTAAAAACAAAAATCAAAACAAAAACCCAAACAAGAATTCTCTGGAGAAGAAATAAGAATAGCCAATAGACACATGAAGAAATGCTCAACATCTCTGGCCATACAAGAAATGCAAATCAAAACTACATTGAGATTTTGCCTTACCCCAGTTTGAATGAACATTATAAAGAAAACAAGTAATAACAGATGCTGGCAGGGATGTGGCCAAAAGGAAATGCTACTACAATGTTGGTGGGAATGTAAGCTGCTTCAACCACTCTGGAAAGCAGTATGGAGGTTCCTCATAAGACTAAATGTAGAGCTCTCTTATGAACAGCAATCCCACTCCTGGGGATTTACCTAAATGAACCCAAAGTCACAAAAAGCTACCAGCACAACTATGTTAATTGCAACAATATTTACCATATATAAAGATATGGAACCAACTCAGATGCCCCTCAGTAGATGAATGGATCAAGAAAATGTCGTCTATATACACAATGGAATTCTATACTTCCATCAGAAAGAATGACATCACTCCATTCATTAGGAAATGGAAAGACTTGGAAACAATAATACTAAGTGAAGCAAGCCAGATCCAAAGAAACATAGAAGCTCCATGGTCTTCCTCATTTGTAATAATTAGTATATGTCTAGGATAGTCCTAGAAGAGGATCACAAAAGCTCAGTAGCTATGTATATATGACCATGTAAAAGGATGCTAATCAAAATGAACTCCAAGATATGGAAACAAGAGGGTTTTTAAAAAATTAATATATTGTGTGAAGTTATTTCTTTTTCCTTTTGTTTTTTTCCCTTTGGTTTATCCTGTATTGTCACTGTTTTTTATTTTATTACCTGTGTCCTTTATATACATTTATCTGATTTGGTGAAGGGAAGGGGAATAACAAAATGGTGATACAAAGGACAAAGGGTGAACCAAAGCAACAGTGAGACTGAAGCAACTCACTAGACACTACGCTGGAAATGAACTTTACAACTTGGGTGGGGAAGGGAGAGAGAGAGGAGAGAAAGTGGGAGAAAATGAGGGAGGGGGTAACACTGTTTGACAAGAAATATACTCATTACCTTATGTAACTGTAACCCCTATGTACATTACAATAAAATAACATAAAATTTTAAAAAGAAGTAGCCAGGATAATCACTGTATTATTTGGACAATAGCCAAATAATAGTTTTATTTGGTTGTCAACATAAGTAAATATTGTTAATTATTATGTTTAAAATGTAATCTATTAAAATTTGTCTTAATCTAAATCTCCATTAAATAATTTAAAAAATTCTTTATTTCAGGAGTTCAGAGTCCCAAGATTTGCTCCAGTGTCACACCAGATAGAGGCAGAGTCAGGATTTAAATCCATTATCTATATCTTAAAAAGTACTTTGGCCTCAGCTACTTCCATTTACTTATTGAATAATTCTGACGGTCTGAATCACATACGCATCTTATGTTATTGCAAAATGGGCTTTGGAGTTGGATCTTGCTTAACCCCAGTATTCTTGTGATAGGAGCTTATCATAACATGACTCTAAGGTAAAAATGGAACCAAGGAGTCCTAGGCAAATATAATTCTGTCACAGCACATGAGCTATTTTAAAATCATATTTTAATGACTTAAAACAAATACCTAAATTTGAAAGCAGGTCTTCACATCTTTAATAATCTGGTGGGTTTGAAATGTCAATAAATACACCCTTCTGGGACTATATTTATTGGCAATGATATTTATCAAAGTTAGGCTTCACATTGCCCCAAACTGAAGTTTGAGAGTAATTTTAATTCAAATACTTGTATTGTCATGCCAAGACTGATGAAAAACAAGAGTGCTTTTTTGGTAATCCACTTAGCAGTACAACCTTATCCTGTACCACTGAGAACTCATCAGCATTCAATGGCCCTGTCAGAGTGGAAACATCTATTTATTTTAAATGAGATTTTGCTTGATTGCTATTTTTATTTTGAAAATCCAATTTTAGCTTTTTATCTCACATAATAATGAGTTTCTTCATAAATATTGTCACCCTTTATTATAAGTGTAAAGGAGAGATAACAAATGGTTTACTGCAATGAAATAGTGTAATAAATAAAATCAGATGCTAGGGATCCAGTTATCATGGGCATAAATAAATGCATTCCTTTTTACTGGGCAAAGTGGAAGAATTATTGATTGTAGATTTGGAGAAGTTTCATGTTATCTTTGCAAATCTAGAGAATGGTTTTATTTTCAGGTCTATTTGTTCAGTGGAGAGAAACTAAAATCTGAAACAATGTTACCGCCTTATTTGATTTAAAGTGACACCATTAGATAACTTTAAGGATTAATCCTCATTGGGCATTACTTTGTTGTAGTTGAGTGCTTTACACCTGCTGCTGTGAGTACTGGAAAAGTGGGCCCTTGGCAGTCACTTCCTCACTGTGAGTTTCCATTGAGATGGCAGAAAGTGCTTATCATGGTGTGGGAAGGAAAATAAATCCTAGAAGCACCATATAGCTCAAGTGACAATTTGAAAATAACAACCAGAGCAGTGAATAGAAGCTGAGTCCCAAATTCAGTTAGCAGAGGAACTAATCTGTCAGACATTGGATAGGAAAGCTATTTCTGAGTTTATTTCACAGCACATTATGACAACATTTCTTTAAATTACAATTTATCTCCATTGAAAAGATACAATCTACATATCTTCAGGGAAACTAATCAGAGACAAAGCTTTAATCTGTTTTTTTTCCCCTCTCACATTAACTTTAAGTCCCCCAAAGAACATTTTTTAATACTATGAAATATAGTTTGCTTGACCTCACCAGAATTGGAATAAAACCCATCACAATTACCAGCAGGGTAAGAGAGTAGAATTGAGTTTGGGAGAATCAGGACAAACAAAAAATATTATTTTACTACTCAGAAAATACATTGTAAATAATCCAGGGATGCTATAATGTATAGCAGTTTGCTCTTATTTCCGGTGTGTGGTACATTGTTGGTGTCTGAGAGTGTAGAAGGGAGATATAGTTTTTGGTGGCCATCCCCTTTGGGTTGAGAGGAGACTGGAGCCTGTGAAGAGGTCACCTGTTCACTGTCACATGACTGCTTGGTGGAAAGGGTAGATCTGAACCCAGACCCATATACTCAGGGGCTGTTTGCCAATGTGCCCTTTTCCTCTCCAAAAACTTTACTTTCAGGAAGCTTGGAGATTGATTTATTTGTTTAAAATAAATCTCAGTGCATTGTGTTCTTTCCATTTCTAGCTTTACATTTGTTTGAGTTTAAGAAGAGCTGTAAAATAAACGACCTTTCAACTAGGACTTCAGTCGTGATTGATGGCAGCAGTTCCCTCACCTTGGACATACTTCCTTTCAATTTGGGGAATGTGGAATTACCTCAGTGGTATAATTACCTGCTTTTGTCAGGCCATCCGTCCCTGCACATTTTCAATGGTCTTTACAGATGTGTGCCACTGTCAAGAGGTCAAGCTTGAACGAAGGGTTGTTGTTTGAATCCTAACGCATAGCCTGACAGTACTTTTGAGTAGAGGGAAACAAATGCTCAGGTAGAGCTGGGGAAGGAATACTCAGAGATGCAGTGTGGTTGAAGGAGATTCCATATGAACACAGAACCTTTGTTCTGCCAGATCCTCTGCCTTTGTTGTTGATATATCTGCATGATATGGTAGCTTTTGCTATCTAAAGTGAACACCAGGCACTTCCTATGGTTTTCTGTGATCCAGACTCTGTTCTAATGTCTCATGGTCTTCCTCCCTAATTTTAGAGGCACAATGAGATCTAGATAACCTTGGTCATTTTTCCAAGGTCATGAACCTGGAGCCCTTAACTCTATATTTGAACCCATACTGTGGCCAGAATTAGCTGTCAGAGAGCAAGATCATTGTACTGGCTTGAGAGCCCATGTAGGTGTTAGCACAAACCAGCTTCACTTTCCCCTCCCTGCATGGTTGACTCTCCCATGAAATGAGCCATCTTATGAGCAAGCACTTTTTGGTTTACAAAGGCTGTTATTTGACCTGATGGCACTGGCATTATTGACCTGATTGGCATTCTGGGAGACAAGCTTCTCAAGTTCTCCTTACTTTATTGCTCATATATCTTTCTGCTTTTCCTTTGGTTCCTGAGTGTGCAATAAAATGACAGAATTTTTCTATGGATCTGAAATTCCAGAGTTTTACCAAGTCTCTGTCAGCAACATTCAGAGGTGAGAATCTCAACAATTTCCAGTTATGGTGAGGGGGAGGAATTCTGAATTACTGATGACTTGTTGGGCAGAGAAGTCTGAAATGGACAGAGCTCATTGTCTTGTGCTGCTACCAAAGGGCCTGCACCAGAATCCTGCTGCCTTGAAGGAGGGCTTTGTGAATGCTTCCTGAAGGTTCTTTTCCTAGATAATGGAAGTCTTTTGTTGACACAGAAGCAGTGAGCCCATTGCTTTCTTTGGAAGACTTGGGGAAACTTCAGTAGCAAAAAGTTATGACTATTGTACTTTTTAGATTACAGTTCTTTTCAATAGCTCAATGTCCAGAAGTTTCCAAGCTCTACATTCTCCTGAGATATCAGCTCTTTAATGTACTGAAGAAATGCATTAGACTTACATTGTTTTCCTAAAGAAGAGGGGCTCTTACAAAAAAGGGCTTTAGGAGGAAATAAACTTGGGAAATTCATCTTTTTTATTGTCAGTTGTGTTTGTATATTAGAGGCTCTAAAAAATCCCAAGAAAGAAATCTGTTTAGTTTTGCTATGACATTTCCCAGAGCTAGTAAGATTCAAAATTTTAATCTTCCTGCAGTACTTCTAGAAATGGGGTTTAGATCTGTACAGGCCAATGACTTCAAAAGGTAAGTGATGGTTTTTTTCTAAAGTACCATAAACCAAACCAAACCAAAATAAAACAAAACAAAAAACAAACTTTTGGCCTTTGTGGTCCACGGTATATCAATAGCACAACTCACTTATTTAGCTGTGCCACTGTAGTATACTTACACAATGAGCATGGTTGTGATTGGTAACATACTGGAATTGGCCTTCATTCTCTAGTTGGATAATACTGTGATACAACCCTAGTTTGGTCCCTCCTCTGAACATTCTATGCTATTCTCTCTTTCTGTAATATTCACCTCCTTCCTTAATTCCATAATTTTTACTTAGCCTCCCAACCTTGGATCTAGCACCCCCTCCCAGAAGCCAGATTAGATTCCAACAACCCCTTGGAATCATGTTCTCTGCAACTCTGTATTATACTATCATAACTCTGAGCAACTTGGCTTCTATCATTCCTTTCCTCCAAGTCTCTGTCTGAACTCTAACCTCTTGACATGAGTACTGGTTTAAGCATTCTGGAGGAAGGAGTGGAGGAGGAGGAACAAAAGAGGGAGGTCAGATCTCCATCTGAAGGATGGACACTAATATTCCACAGGTGCTTATAGTGATGTTCCAGCCACTTGATACTGTATTGCGGGTTTTTTTGTAAATTAATCAGAACTAATAGTAAGTATAGCAGAAGGAAATACTCTTTTCACCTAATAATTTCAAGTATCCCCAAAGACATGGATGATATGTATGAAATGAGAGGTAAATTCTACATCTTCCCAGGATATATGCTTCTTTGGCGAAGAAAGGAAGAAATTAAACTACTGTGCACTGTGTTAAATTATGCATATGGAACAGAAATGCTGAGTGGAAATGATAATTTAGGGGGCAGTGGGGAAGTATTTGAAAGATCTGAAGGCATATTTTTCCCTTCTTTATGTATTAGAGATTAAATGGTATAGACCTTTTTTTCACTCAGGCCATTAAAATATTTTTTTCTGGTAATTTCTCTTCATATTACATGACTGCTGTAATTACATTTCCAGTTTTAAGATAATAGAATTGCATTTTTAATGTGTTCTCTCCCCTGTATCTGGATTTACGATAGCTCTTCATGCCGTCAAAAAAAAATAACTGAGTTACTATTAAAGTAAAACAGGGGAATTAGAAGGGAATGAACCTTTAAAATCTCAGATCAAGCCCAAATACTTACAGCCTGCCCTCATACCTGAGGCCAGGATGAAGCTGTTCTACTTAATTCCATCACCAAGCATGTCCCCCGAATTGGCCTAGTGACAGAAAAAGGAAGTCTGGCATAGAGTATCCTAAGGTCTTAACTGCATTCTTCTAAAAGAGATATTACAGTGACCTTATCTGAATCTTCTCAATATATCATCAATTTGATCCTCCTTTGTCCCTTCTGCCCTTTGCTGTTCTTTGGAGCATTTCAGTGCTCTGACTTACAGAGTCCTAGCATGGAGAGTAGATACTATCTCCATGCCTTACTGATGGATGTGGTGACCTTGGGAAAATCACCTGGCATCTTAGTTTCTAGCCTCCCAATGACTCCATCTGTGTCTGGAGTGATTGATTGGCCCTCTGGGTTGTCTTAGTTGTCCTCAATTGAAATATCACTTACTCAGTTGAATATTAAATACCACTATTACTGTCTTTCACTTTACTTTTGTAGGAACTTGATAGTCCTGCAATTGAAATGACTGAACACCATTTGTGCTCCTAGTTTTGTTAAAACATAGTTCTTCAAAAGTTCGTACCCAACACACCCTGAACTACAGGACTAGTGCATGGAATTGGGGGTGGTAGGAAGGCATAACCAATTGTCTGTGTGAAGTAGACAGTCAGGCAGGGCCTTCCAGAAGAAGCCATGATGGATCAGGGTGCTTTACAATGAGCTGGTCCACTAGCTGTAGACCATGGTATAGGTTGCTAAACATAGGTCCTAGTCTGCTGTTCCATTTCTCCTTTTGCCATGCTCACTTTTATAAAGCCAGAGAAGATGAACTAAGAAGAAGTGAATACATGGAATCACTGACCAAGAACTACTATGAAGCAATAACAGGGCTGAGGAGGACAGTTAGGTTCAGCACCAAGGATAGCAACACTCAGCCTGCTGTCTCCAGAACCTCTCAAATCCTTTGCTGAATGTTGGAGATGTTAAATATCTAAGGAATACATTCTGGACAACAGAGTCCATGTTCTCCAATCTTTCAGGATTACATCTAACCATGCTTGACTGAATGCCGTTAGATTATAGTACTCCTTTGACCAGAGACACCAATCCAAGAATTCCTTCAATAAATGTGGAGCCTCATTTCCATTTAGCTTGTATGTTGAAAAAAAAAATCAGAATCCTACCCAAGGCTCAGAAAACACCACTTCCCTTCTGATGGAGGCTAATTGCATTGGGGGTGGGTTGGAGAAAATTCTATCAACTTATTAAAGTCAGTCGAAGGCCAAATACATTATCTTAAGTTGCTAGAGGACAAATACTGAAAATGTTATCAGAATAGCCTGCCAACTACTGAAAGAGTAACACTCTATAATCTGCAGAATTTGGCAGCTAATCTCACCACTAACACTACTCTTCTATTAAAGACTAGACAATCTGGAAGCTTGAGGTTGTGGGTCTATCACAGAAGGGATCCTGTACTCATTACCTATGAGCCAGAAAAGGCACCAAAATCCCTCATACATAAAAAAATGGAGAAAATAAATAACTTGGCAATTATCTAACAATCCAGCAAGCATGACTTCTCATTTGCTTTAGTATGAACATAGACTACAGTATGGATTTGCGAATTATAAATCTAGTCCTTTCCTTTCATTCTAAGCAAGGGTGCTGAGTGGTTCCCCTTTGTGTGTAGACTTTGGGCCCCAAGGGGACCAATCATACTTATTTGTGTAGTCACAACTAATGTGTTGAAGTCAGAGTACCAATTCATTATGTAGTTCTGAGATGGTGTGGGTATTAAAAAATTCACATGAATATTTTAAAACAGTCACTAGAATAAGTTGTGCTGATGGACTTTTGTGGGTAATTGGTGGTTTTGGCTTAATCAAGGCTAGCTTCATGGGCATGTGACCTGTGAAGTTATGTAGAGCCCCATCATGAGCAGGGACCACATTTACATTGCTGCTCTGCTGTTGTCATCTTGAAAATTAGCCATTTCTGAGTTGACCCCATATCTTCATATTGCATTCAGTTCTATAAATTGTGTGGCCAGTCTTAGGAATAATCTACATGCAAAACCAATACTAAGTAGAATACAGGAACCTTGTAGAGATTTGAGGGCTCAGAGTCCATAAAGGGTGCAATGGCTTTTTGGTGTATCAATTGTGGGGTTTGAACTTAGGTTGGGGGCACTGTCCTTGAGCCTCTTTGTGCTCAAGGTTAGCACTCTACCACTTGAACCATAGCACCAGTTCAGGTTTTTGAGTGGCTAATTGGAGATAAGTATCTCATGGGGATCTTTATGCCCCAGCTGGCTTAAAACAGGATCTTCAGATCTCAGCCTCCTAAGTAGCTAGGATTATATAGGCTTGAGCCACTGGTGCACAGCTAGCTATAGCTTTTAATAGATGCCTGCCCGTTAATTAAGATGAAATAATGTTACTCTTTCTCTCTCTCTCTCTCTCTCTCTCTCTCTCTCTCTCTCTCTCTCTGTGTGTGTGTGTGTGTGTGTGTGTGTGTGTGTGTGTTCTGGGGCTTGACCTCAGTGCCTGGATATTGTCCCTGAGACTTTTGCTCAAGGCTAGTGCTCTTCATTAGAACCACAGCCTTACTTCTGGCCTTTTGCTGGTTAATTGGAGATAAAAGTTTCATGGTCTTTCCTGCCCAAGCTGGTTTTGAACTGCGATCCTAAGATCTTAGCCTCTTTAGTAGCTGGGATTATAGGTATGAGTCATCAGTGCCTGGCTTTCACTCTCTTCTGGACAGTTTTACCACGTGGCTTGTTAGGAATAGAACTAAAGCCAAACAAAGGCAATAGGTGGTCTTCAAGCTCCCCAATTGATTTTACTTTTTTTGACCTGTTTCTCTAGCCCATGCTCTATCTAGATATCAGAAGGTGACAAGGAATGGTCATGTCCCTACCATGTAGAGCTAGAAAATGTTTTGTCTCTGAGCATAGGACTGGAAGACTATTGGAATGAGAAATATTTCTTGCCCAGCTTCAGGAGAAAGTTGTCTGGAGCTGCAATAGTTTGGAGACACCTGCTGGAAGCCCTTCATTTGGCAAGGTTAGTCCAAGGCCTGGTCCCAGTGGTCAGACCCTACAGCAGCCATATCTTCCCAACAGATCCTCTGTGCCTTTACTTTATTTACAAGGAGAATTATTTTCCTCAACCACGCCTCTACCCCCACCCACTCCCCCACACAAGGAAAATTTTTTATTCTTATGTAACATAAGCTAATGAATTCATGTAGTGTTCAGGTTTCAATTTTCTTGCGCAACACTCTGTCTTATGAACACTCTTTACTTGGTTGGCTTTGTCTGGGCTGCTTTAACAAAGTACTGGCTGATAAACAACAGAAATTTAATTCTTACAATTCTGGAGGCTGTGAGCTCCAGGGCCAAGTTGCTGACAGATGTACTATGTTGTGAAGGCTCCCTTTCTGGTGTGTAGATGGAATCCTCTAGAGGTGGTTCGACACAGTGGAAGGAGAGCTGGCCTAGAGTCTCTAATTATAAAGGACATTAATTTAATCTATGGCCCAACTTCCTAATCCCTTCACCTTGGGGTTAGGATTTTAAAATGTAAGTTTTAGGGAGACACAAACATTCAAATGGCAGCCCCAGTCTCCTTATTAGAGGTGGTGTTTTTACAAAGATGGAGTTACCAGCAAAGTGGCAGGGAAGGTAAGGCATTGAAAGAGAATGTTTCTTTCTTTCTTTCTTTTTTTTTTTTTTTGTTGGTCATGGGCCTTGAACTCTGGGCCTGGGCACTTTCCCTCAGCTCTTTAGCTCAAGGATAGCGCTCTACCACTTGAACTACAGAGCCACTCCCAGTTTTCTGGTGGTTTATTGGAGATAAGAGTTTCATGGAGTTTCCTGCCCAGGCTGGCTTTGAACCGCAAACCTCAGATCTCAGCCTCCTCAGTAGCTAGGATACAGGCGTGAGCCACTGGCCCCCAGAAAGGTTGTTTCTTAAGACATTTCTTTTTTTTTTAATTTTAATTTTTATTTTTTGTGAACACAGTGTACAGAGGGGTTACAATTACATGGGCAGGTTAATGTGTACATTTCTTATCAAGCATTGCAGCCTCCTCCTTTGTTTACCCTTCACATCCCTTCCCAGCCCCCCCCAATCCTCCCCGCCATCCCCCCCCCCAGCCCCGCACCAACATTGTAAAGCTTGTTTTCGACATGACAACTTGTACTTCTCATTGTTGCAACAGGTCCACCTGTAACCTTAAACGACTTATTTTTCCCCATCTCCTCTACAAGTTATACTGACATCAAATATAGTGAAAGCAGGGGTTATACTGTGGGGGAGGGACATAGAAAGCTACAAAGAGATAATCTTATAAATGCGTTAGAAACAAATGCATGAAAGGAAAAAAAAATTAAAATAGATTATCTAAGGGTTCATTTTCCTAACATCACATTATCTGACCTTTTCCGCTTGACTCATACATATACTAGATATTGCAAATAAGAGAAACCGTGGGACCTATGTTTCTTTGGGCTTGGCTTACTTCACTTAATATAATTTTTTCCAAGTTTTTCCATTTCCTAACAAATGGGGCAATGTCATTCTTTCTGATGGAGGCATAGAATTCCATTGTGTATATATACCACATTTTCTTGATCCATTCATCTACTGAGGGGCATCTGGGTTGGTTCCATATCTTAGCTATGGTAAATAATGCTGCAATAAACATAGTTGTGCTGGTAGCTTTAGTGTGGTCTTGTTTGTAAACATTTGGGTAAATGCCCAAAAGTGGGATTGCTGGGTCATAGGGGAGTTCTATGTGAAGTCTTTTGAGGAACCTCCATACTGCTTTCCAAAGTGGTTGAACAAGTTTACATTCCCACCAACAATGAAGTAAGGTTCCCTTCTGTCCACATACCCTCCAGCATCTGTTGTTGTTAGAGTTCTTGATTTTTGCCGTTCTAACTGGAGTGAGGTGGTATCTCAATGTTGTTTTGATTTGCATTTCTTTTATGGCTAGAGATGTTGAGCATTTCTTCATGTGTCTTAAGACATTTCTTTTTTTTTAAATTTAATTTTATTTGTGAATATACTGTACAGAGGAGTTACAATTACATGGGCACGATAATACGTACATTTCTTACCAAGCATTGCAGCCTCCTCCTTTGTTTACCCTTCACATCCCTTCCCAGCCTCCCCCCTCCCCCAATCCCAATCCTTCTCCTTTCCCCCCCTTCCCCCCCCCCTGCACCAACTTTGTAAAGCTCGTTTTGGACATGATAACTTGTACTTCTCATTGTTGCAACAGGTCCACCTGTATCCTTAAACAACTGGTTTTTCCCCATCTCCTCTACAAGTTATACTGGCATCAAATACAGTGAAAGCAGGGGTTATACTGTGGGGGAGGGACATACAAAGCAACAAAGAGATAATCTTATAAATGCGTTAGAAACACATGCATGAAAGAAAAAAATATTAAAATACACATCTAAGGGTTGATTTTGCTGACATCACATTATCTGACCTTTTCCACTTGACTCATACATATACTAGATATTGCAAATAAGGGAAACCATGGGACCTATGTTTCTTTGGGCCTGGCTTACTTCACTTAATATAATTTTTTCCAAACCTTTCCATTTCCTAACAAATGGGGAAATGTCATTCTTTCTGATGGAGGTATAGAATTCCATTGTGTATATATACCACATTTTCTTGATCCATTCATCTACTGAGGGGCATCTGGGTTGGTTCCATATCTTAGCTATGGTAAATAATGCTGCAATAAACATAGTTGTGCTGGTAGCTTTAGTGTGGTCTTGTTTGTAAACATTTGGGTAAATGCCCAAAAGTGGGATTGCTGGGTCATAGGGGAGTTCTATGTGAAGTCTTTTGAGGAACCTCCATACTGCTTTCCAAAGTGGTTGAACAAGTTTACATTCCCACCAACAATGAAGTAAGGTTCCTTTCTGTCCACATCCCCTCCAGCATCTGTTGTGGTTAGAGTTCTTGATTTTTGCCGTTCAAACTGGAGTGAGGTGATATCTCAATGTTGTTTTGATTTGCATTTCTTTTATGGCTAGGGATGTTGAACATTTCTTCATGTGTCTATTGGCCATCCTTCTTTCTTCTTCAGAGAAGTTTCTCTTTAAGTCATTAGCCCACTTATTTATTGTGCAGTTGTTTCTTTGAGGATTTGTTGTTGGGGGCTTTAATTTTTTGAGTTCCAAGTATATTTTAGATATGAGGCCCTTGTCCGTTGTATGGCTAGTAAAGATCTTCTCCCAATCCGTGGGCTTTCTATTGATCTTGCTAGCTATGTCATTTGCCCTGCAGAAGCTCTGCAACTTTATGCAATCCCATTTGTCCAACCTTTCTTTGATTTGTTGTGTTTCTGGGTCTCTATTCAGAAAATTTCGGCCTGAGCCAAGGAGACCTAGGGTTTCTCCTATTCCATCCTGTAATGTTTTCAGAGTGTCTGCTTTGAGTTCAAGGTCTTTGATCCATTTGGAGTTGATTCTGGTGCAAGGTGATATATAAGGATCTAGCTTAAGTTTTCTACATGTAGTTAACCAATTTTGCCAGCACCATTTACTGAAGAGGTTGTCTTTCTTCCATTCTATTGTTTTAGCTCCCTTATCGAAGATTAGATGGCTATAGGTCTGTAGGTTCATTTCTGGGTTTTCAATTCTATTCCATTGGTCCTGAGGTCTGTTCTTATGCCAATACCAAGCTGTTTTGATTACTCTGGCTTTATAGTAGAGTTTGAAGTTTGGTAATGATATTCCTCCAGCAGTGTTCTTTCCATTGAGGAGCGTTTTTGCTATTCGGGGTCTTTTATTGTTCCATATGAATTTTTGTATTGCCTCTTCTATTTCCTTGAAGAATGAGGTTGGAATTTTGATAGGTATTGCGTTGAATTTGTAGATAGCCTTGGGAAGTATTGCCATTTTCACGATGTTAATCTTTCCAATCCAGGAGCATGGGAGGTTTTGCCATTTTTTAAGTTCTGTGTTGATTTCCTTTTTTAAGATTTTAAAGTTTTCATCATAGAGGTCCTTCACTTCTTTAGTTAAGTTAATTCCTAGGTATTTTATTTTTTGTGGGGCTATTACAAATGGAGTTGCTTTCCTAATTTCAGCCCCACTTTTCTCATTGTTGGCATACAGAAAAGCCATTGATTTTGGGGGGTTAATTTTATAACCTGCTACTTTGCCAAAGTTTTGAATCAGCTTGAGTAATTTGGGAGTGGAGTCTATGGGATTCTTTAAATACAAGATCATGTCATCTGCAAAGAGGGAGAGTTTTATTTCTTCTTTCCCTATTTGGATCCCCTTTATGTCTGCATCTTGTCTTATTGCTGTAGCTAGGCATTCTAATACTAGATTGAAGAGAAGTGGAGAGAGTGGGCATCCTTGTCTTGTTCCTGAGTTAAGAGGAAATGGCTTTAGTTTTTCACCATTAAGTATAATGCTGGCTGTAGGTTTGTCATATACAGCCTTTATTGTATTGAGGAATGTTCCATGGATTCCTAATTTTTCCAAAACCTTCATCATAAAGGGGTGTTGGATCTTGTCGAATGCTTTTTCTGCATCTATTGAGATAACCATGTGGTTCTTATTCTTGCTCCTGTTGATGTGATGAATAATATTAATTGATTTGCATATATTGAACCAGCTTTGCATCCCTGAAATGAATCCTGTTTGATCGTGGTGTATGATTTTTTGGATGAATTGTTGAAGTCGATTGTCCAAATTTAAGACATTTCTTAAGACATTTGTCCTGCACAGTAGGTAAAGAGGTGGTGGAAAAATGTAAGTTGGGGGACATAGTGATTATGACTCCCAGGTTGTGCTCTAGGTTGATAACACCCTGTCCCATTATTAGAAATCTTTTGATCCTTAACTTCTCCTGGAATCTTTGAGCATGTCACCATCAGAGTTCTTGTCAGTATAGTCCTTTGCCTGAGACCTTCACCTTGTAATCTCACTTCCCACCTAATCCTACCTTCTTGCTTCCAGGGAAAATGACTTTACTCTCCTTATATAATGATGATTAACTTTCTAGACACATCTTAACAAGCTTTGTTTGCATCTACAAAATCATTGAAGTCCCCTGGACACAATACAGAAGCTGGAATAATCCCAATTTTGCCCGTGTTGACCATATAACCTTGGACAAAAAACTCTACCCTTTTGGGCATTATTAGTTTTCTCATTTTTAAAATGAGGATCATTGCCTAGAAACAAAAAAGAAAACCCTTGAGAAGTGTGCCAGAGATCGAGTGGGATAATTTCAGAATCGAGCATCCTACCTTGGAATTGAAATGTGGCTGGAGGTGGGGGAAACTGAAAAAATGTTACCCTTTATTGAGTTAGATATGTTTAGTCATAGTGAACCCACCCTTGGAAAATTCTGAAGAACTCCCATGGAGACCAGGGCACATCCATGCTCTGAGAAATGTCTATCACCCTGATGCTTCCACATGACAGCCTTTTTCTCCTACTAAAAGATGGTAGGACTTGGGCAGCATTAATATGCAAGGACAGTGTTCCGGGCATGCATGTAACCTTAAAAGTCTTTCTGTGATATGAGATTGCATCCGATTAATGATTTTAAAATGAGTATTTTTCTGCCTTCTGGCCATACTTAATGTTCTCATGCCTTTAAAAAATATCATCATCATCATCATCATCATCATCATCATCATCATCATCATCATCATCATCATCATCATCACACTCAGATCAGTTTTCTGTTTATAACCATGCAGAGCTGTCCAAAATGTTCATTTGTCCTTGTACTCTGGTATACAGGGAGTGCCTTGGAAGAAGAGTGCCATTCTTTGTGGTTTCACATTGAACTGACCCAGGATATGGAGTTTGGAGACATGTTCTCTGCTCATGCTTGTGCCTAGTGTCAGTATGGCGGTGATGCCTGCAGCCTTCATGAAGGTTTTAAGAGCGCAGCTTAGCTGTAGCAAGTTAGAGTTTGGGTGTTAGGACCATAGAGTAGGAAAAGTTATATAACTTCTCTAGTATGTGGATATAAAAGAAAATGATACCTATCTCCTCAGGGCCCCAGGAGAGGGAATGTGTAGAGCTCAGGCCTGGCAGGCAGTGAGGAGCCCATAATGTTAGCTTCTGCTTTGCTGGTAATATTGCACAGTGAAACCTAATCTGCTATGTCTGTCGGAATTTAGAGTGGAAGATGCTAGGGTGTGTTGATGTTAAGGGTAGAGGTTGTTTTGCAGGAGGTTCAAATTGGATATGGGCTTGATGACTTGTATCACAATGGTGCTGCAGCTTCCCCATCCCCAATGTTTTATGTTATGGATGATGACAAACCTGGGATCAAGATGCTGCTTCTTCTTCTTCTTCTTCTTCTTCTTCTTCTTCTTCTTCTTCTTCTTCTTCTTCTTCTTCTTCTTCTTCTTCTTCTTCTTCTTCTTCTTCTTCTTCTTCTTCTTCTTCTTCTTCTTCTTCTTCTTCTTCTTCTTCTTCTTCTTCTTCTTCTTCTTCTTCTTCTTCTTCTTCTTCTTCTTCTTCTTCTTCTTCTTCTTCTTCTCTTCCTTTTCCTCTTCCTCTTCCTCTTCCTCTTCCTCTTCCTCTTCCTCTTCTTCTTCTTCTTCTTCTTCTTCTTCTTCTTCTTCTTCTTCTTCTTCTTCTTCTTCTTCCTCTTCCTCTTCCTCTTCATCATCTTCTTCTTCCTCCTCCTCCTCCTCCTCCTCCTCCTCCTCCTCCTCCTCCTCCTCTTCTTCTTCCTCTTCTTCTTCTTCTTCTTCTTCTTCTTCTTCTTCTTCTTCTTCTTCTTCTTCTTCTTCTTCTTCTTCTTCTTCTTCTTCTTCTTCTTCTTCTTCTTCTTCTTCTTTCTTCTTCTTCTTCTTCTTCTTCTTCTTCTTCTTCTTCTTCTTCTTCTTCTTCTTCTTCTTCTTCTTCTTCTTCTTCTTCTTCTTCTTCTTCTTCTTCTTCTTCTTCTTCTTCTTCTTCTTCTTCTTCTTCTTCTTCTTCTTCTTCTTCTTCTTCTTCTTCTTCTTCTTCTTCTTCTTCTTCTTCTTCTTCTTCTTCTTCTTCTTCTTCTTCTTCTTCTTCTTCTTTCTTCTTCTTCTTCTTCTCCCCAACCCTCTCTCTCAGTCACCAGGGCCAAATGATTCAACAGTGGATAAGTCCTTCCTCCCACTTCCAGAAAATTCTTTAAAAACCTGCTTTGCAATGCAAAGGAAGACTTTTTTTGCACAAATGTTGTGTTTTTATGATAATAGATCTCTGTGGTGAGATTTTGCTAAAGGCAAAATACTTACTGTTACTTATGGAAATTGTTTTTCCTTCTGCAAATACGATATTGACACATGCAACTTGAGGACAGCAATTTTTGACTGAGGCAGGGATAGTGTGATATGGACATTATATCACAGAAATGTCCAAACAGACTTAAAAAATCAGCTTTAAAGGAGGGAGGGGCAAGAATCTACAGTGGGCACTTTTTGAGTACTAGAGCTTCAGCTACCCATGCTACTAAGGGTTTTGGGAAAAGGATCCTCTATCAAATGGGAGATAAGCAGGAGAGACACTGAAATAGCTTCAGCTCTCAGATGCTTTCCCTACTCTCTCTCTCTCTCTCTCTCTCTCTCTCTCTCTCTCTCTCTCTCTCTCTCTCTCTCTCTCTCTCTCTCTCTCTCTCTCTCTCTGTGTGTGTGTGTGTATTCTGATAGTTCCCTGGGAACATTTGGTGGTATCCTCCAAGTAATGAAACAGAGGTGTGCCACCTGCACTGGTGGTACTGCAGCTGGTGAGGCATAAAGTTACTTTTATTTGAGAAGCTACTACTATTGAGCCATCAGAGCTACTTAGAGTTCAGAGAATCACTTTGTTATAGGCTCACCCTGAGGAAAGGAGGAGGAAGAGGAGGAGGAGTCTAAGAATGGCAAGCAGTGAAACAGTATCAATTATAGCTTTACTGGACCAAGTGTCTATCATTCAGTTGACATTTCCTTTGTGAATGGATGAGGAAGCTATTCACGATGAGGAGATTTTACATGATTTGACCAGACATATTGCTAAGTGAGTCATTGATTCCTTACAACAATACTTTGTGGAAGGAAGGGACTTCTCTTATTAAACTCCCTTCCCAGGTAAAGGCATGAGGTTTTGAGTGGTAAAGTGACATTTCCAGTCATGTGGTGAATCAGAGCTCAGTTTCACCCTGGAACACTTTGTCTCCCTTGTCCTTCCTCTCCATGGCCATGGCATTGGCTGTGGAATGTTTGAGACTGCTCTGAATAGCTGAAATTTTCATGCTGTGCCCAGTTACACAGTGAGAGAAAGAAGGCAGAGGACTTTTAGCAGACCTTTCTGTAAATTATCAGTTGCCAGTTCCTTTACCAGGGTCTGGAGTTAACAAGGGTATCTTTTGTGTTCCTGGCAATAGTGTTAGACAGCAAAATGATAGGAAACACTTGATCCCTTCTTGATAGGTCTTTGTCAAAATGTTTTCAAATATTATTTCATTTAATCTTTGTAACAGCTCTATTAAGCGGGTACTATGATTATTCCCATTTTCCAGAAAGAGTCCCCAGCCTTCTGTCTGGGAATAAAGTGAGTGGCTACTTAACCTGGACTGTTTGTCTCAGAGTTTCCCCCAATGACAACTGATGCTCTTAGGAGGGACTTCCAGACTGGAAAAGTTTGACTATTGCTCTCCTTCAAGGCTGAATTAAATTGCATTCTTGAGTTTTTACTCAGCGGCCTGGATTCTAGTTTGATTTCTCCATCTATGGACCATGTAGCAATGGGCAAGTGACTGTTTCCGTGGACTTTGTTTTCCTTACCTGTAAAGTGGAGATAATAGTACTCAGCTTGCTAAGGTGTTGAACCTCACATCAGGCTCCATTTTATTTATTTTATTGTGAAAATTCCATATAGAGGAGTTACAATTACATGGACAAGATAATGAGTACATTTCTTATCAAGCATCGTTGCCTCCTCCTTTGTTTCCCCTTCCCATCCCTTCCCATCTCCCCATCTCCCATCTCCCCCCTCCCCCACCAAAGTTGTAAAGTTCATTTTTCGACATAATGACTTGTATATTTCATTGTTGCAATGGGTCTACATGTATCCCTACTTAAAATAAAACCAGGCTCCATTTTAATTCATAGTTTTCATTAAATTCACAGTTGGGACCATTTCCAGTCTCCAAAGTCAGAAAACCATACCAGTGTTCTCTCTGACTTCCCCATCTTCCCTGTATGTCCTCCAGACGATTCATTCTGGGGTCCTTTTCATGTACTTGCTGTGTGGATGAGCCTACTTGTGCTGCTATAATAAATACTGGAAAGTGGCTAATTTATGGAGAACAAGCACAGTTTTGGGGGCTGGTAGGACCAAGACCAAGATGCTAGCAGGTTTGGGGGGGGGTCTGATAAAATCAGTTCCTTATAGGTTGTACAGTCTATGTATCCTCACTTGACAGAAAGTGAAAGAGAAACTCCATTGCCTGAGTCTCAGTTTTAAGGGCTTGATCCCATCCTGAGAGTTGTCCACTGAATTACCTGAATTACCTCCCAAAGACCCTACTTCTCAGTATTATCACCTTGGTGATTAAATTTTAGCACATGAATTTGAGGGAACACATTCAGATCATAGCAATACCCAAGTCTTGCTGGATGGGCCTCTTTCCAGGCCTTGCTTTCACTAGTTCTACTCTTCTGAGCCACAGGTTGATATGCCATCACAACCCTTCTGACCTGGACACCTTCCTGTTAAAGTAATGACACCTTGGCAATTATTGCTAGCTCTTCTTAAACCTTGGCTGGTATCACAATCATTTAGGAAAACTGTCTACTGTACATTTTCTGTACTGTTCTGGGGACCCAGCCCTAGAACTAAAAAGGTAGACTTGGTTTAGGTTCAGAAATCAGCTGCCTGGCTGTTGCTCCAAACAACTTCTCATGCATGAGATCTGAGGTAAACACTGACCCATAAGGATCATGTCCAAGTTCCTTAACATGCTTCCTCAGCCTGGCTTATTTCTGTCCCTGTCATCTGTCCTGAGTTTATCAATTCCATTTATACCTTCCCTTTCATTGGCTTCTCTGTGTTAGCATCTAGCTAAGGAGAGACTGACAGAAAGATGCAATGATTGACTTAGGCATATTGTATAATAATCACTTGCAGTTTATACCAGCTGTTCAAAGCGTTTATAGATGTGAAGGCCTTTACTGCTCATCACCCTGAAAAGTTAGTGCTATCATTGTCCTACTTAGAGATGTGAAAATTGGAGTACAGGGAAGTTGAAGAACTTGCCCAAGGTACTGGGGCTAGTGAGCAAAGTTGCTGCTTAGGTAGTCACTATACATCTTGGTGTCAGGGAGAAGGTGGACCAGTGGTTCTTCCCTTGGACTTGTGTGGTGTTGCTTTGAGTTATCACATGACTAGTGGATACTGGTGGGCATTGAGTGTGTATCAGAGCTCAAGTATGACAGATGTCCTTCAGTGTGTCTGTCAACTCTGCTTTGTAGTAGTTCTATCCCCTTGAGAATAGCAGCTAGCCTGTTGGACATTTGTACACATGAAAAATTTGTTCAGAATCATTTGTGTTTAGAATTGAATCTAATACATACATTTTTACTTCATGGTTCTAATGAATAGTGCAGGTTTGCCATAAATAATTAAGTTATTCAATGTTTTTGGAAGTTACATCACTGAGGGCAACACTAATAGTCATTAAGACACTTGTATGTGCCTGCATAGTAGCTGCTGAATTCTATGATTCTTTTTTATTTGGTTTCATTTTTTAAAATTTATTGTAAAGGTGATGAACAGGGTGGTTACAGTTACATAAGATGATGTATGATTCTGTGTAGAGGAACAAGCTTTAGACTCCCCTTCAGTGTGTTGATGCAGCATAGAAATGACTTTTACGACTGTGATGTGTTGATATTATCTGAGTTTCATTTTAGAAGGGTGATGATGTCACAAAATGATGGCTTAGAAAGGTGGTCTGTCCCATTAGATTATAACACTGTTCAAAATTCAAGAGACAGGATAGCAGTACATTCTCAGGAGGGACATCTCATGTTGGATTTTCCCAGGGAAGTTGTGAACTTAAAACTTGAGCCTGTAATGCCTCTGCTAGACCCCAGCTTGCCTCCTGCCCACACACCACAACCCTCTTTAGTTCTCTTTGAGATGTTAATTTGTTGCTATGAAAATTATCTTGTCACTGACAAACGGAATCTGGAAGAATCAGCTCTTCTTTTTAAAGTGGTTCCTATGGTATCTGCAGGGCTTTGTCAGTTTGCAAGTTATGAATATTTATGTCTCAGAAAAATTCCTCATTTAAATTGCATTCTCTGTAATTTCCTACTTAATTTCCCTTAGAAATAATGACATTTCCATCCTTTGGCTAGGTGAATGTCTTCGGAGATGGCAGTTTTTGCACATGGGTTCAGGGGTCATCAGAATTTACCAAATTTCAATCACAGATGATATCCTGCTGTCCTGCAATAGCTTCTATATAAAACAGTGAATATGCCCAATACATTATTGACTAGAGATAAATGTCACACATGATTATGGTAAATTAGACCTTTTGCATTATTTATAAGATTCAATCTAAAATATGTTTCACGTTTTCTCACTAGTTTGTGTAAAAGTGGTAATGGGGCCTGTTAGTAAACAATTTTGAAATTTATTAAACACAGGATTGGCTTTTAAAAAGAATTGAATATATGCCATATCTTCTTTTTTGGGGGAGGGGGGTCCAGTCATGGGGCCTGAACTCTGGGCCTGGGCGCTGTCCCTCAGCTCTTCAAGCTCAAGGCTAGCGCTCTACCACTTGAGCCACAGCACCACTTCCGGCTTTTTTCTTTTTGCTTTTGTGGTGCTGAGGAATTGAACCCCAGGCCCCAGGCATGCAAGGCAAGCACTCTACCACTGAGCCACCTTCCTAGCCTGTGCCATATCTTCTTGATCTATTCATCTACTGAGGAGCATCTGGGTTGGTTCCATATCTTAACTATGGTAAATAATACTGCAGTGAACATGGTTGTGCTGGTAGCTTTAGTGTGGTCTTGACTGTGGTTATTTGGGTAAATCCCCAGGAGTGGGATTGCTGGGTCATAGGAAAACTCTGTTTAGTCTTTTGAGGAACCTCTGTACTGTTTTCTAGAGTGGTTGAAGCAGCTTATATTCTCACCAACAGTGCAGTAGCATTCCCTTTGTCATCCCCACCAGCATCTGTTATTATTTGTTTTCTTGATAATGGTCATTCTGACTGGGATGAGGTAGAATCTCAACACAGTTTTGATTTGCATTTCTTGTATGGCCAGAGATGTTGAGCATTTCTTCATGTGTCTATTAACTATTATTATTTCCTCTTCAGAGAAGTCTCTCTTTAATTTTCTAATATATACATGATGGAGTTCTATGCTTCTATCAGAAAGAATGTCATTGCCCCAATTGTAAGGAAATGGAAAGACCTAGAAAAAAATTACATTAAGTGAAGCAAGCCAGGCCAAAAGAAATGTAGGTTGATTCTTTCCCTCATTTGTATTAACAAGAATATGTCTATGATCTTCTTAGCAGGGAATCACAATAGCCCAGTTGCTAAGTGCACAGGACCATATCTAATGAAGTATATCAAAATGAACTCCAAGAATTGGAAACAAGAGGTTCTTATTATGTCCCATATGCAGTTATTTCTTTTTTTCTGTTTTAGTTTTCTGTACCCTTTGTCTCGTATATAAATTTATCTGATCCATGGAAATGAAATGGAATCTCAGAAACAGTATGACAAAGGATGAACTAATGCAATGATGATACTCACCAGATACTACATTGGAAATGAACTTTACAACCTGGGTTGTGGGGAATGAGAGTCGGGAAGGGAAAGTGGGAGAAAATGAGGGAGGAGGTAGCAATGTTTAAAAAGAAATGTACTCATACAAAGCAACAAAGAAATAATCTTATAAATGTGTTAGAAACAATTGCATGAAAGAAAAAAACATTTGAATACATATCTTAGGGTTCATTTCCCTAACATCAACTCATTACCTTACTTATGTAATTGCAACCCTCTGTTCATGACCTTTACAATAAAGATAAAATAACTACAAAAAAGAATAGAAGTCTAGGTTTTCTCATCTTCTTCCTTGAGTTCTGAAGGCAGAAAAGTGGATCTGTCAAAGGTGTTGTTATATCAGTGGGCCTGTGGAGGACATGGAGAAGTTGAGTCTGGGGATGGCAGGAAGTTTATTCATTTAGTTTCTGCTGCTGATCCTGGCCAAGGTTTCTTATGCACATACAGGATGAAATGCCTTAGACAGTATGTCCTTGTCCCTTTTAAATTTCTAGGAAAATATGTAAGGCCTGACTGGAGAGCCCATATTTAGCAATTTTAACTTGTCAGAAGTGTATTTTGATTTTTTATTTTGTCTCCCTCCCTCCCTCCCTGCCTGCCTCCTTCCCTCCCTCCCTGCCTGCCTCCCTCCCTCCCTCCCTGCCTGCCTCCCTCCCTCCCTCCCTCCCTCCCTTCCTTCCTTCCTTCCTTCCTTCCTTCCTTCCTTCCTTCCTTCCTTCCTTCCTTCCTTCCTTCCTTCCTTCCTTCCTTCCTTCCTTCCTTCCTTCCTTCCTTCCTTCCCTGTCTTAAGGGTAGCCAGGAGAATATGCTCAGAGATGTAAATCCTCCCCTGAGCCATGTTCATTGATTTTTCCTGGCTAGTCATCATGACAACACATTGTGCTGATTTCAGAACTGGTTCTGGTTTTGGCATCTCTGACCCTCAGGCTACAAGAAGTCTCTGTCCTTGGAGTCATTACAAGAACCAGGAAGGACAGTAGTAGGTCACTGAGTCGATCCTTCCACATCCATTCCTCCCTTTCTTGATTTTCTTCACATTTTCTGATTAACTATATCTGAAATTCTGTCCTTCCTATTTCCTCTCTCCAACATTCAGTTAAAAGTTTCCAGTTTCTAGAGGTTAGAGATACTCTTGGGGAACTGTTTTCCCTATGAGTCAAGCAGTTTTTGGCTTGGCTTTGATCAGGGAAGTTGGTGTTGTGTGTACTTTTGGATATAGACAGGATAAAAGACAAAACAGCAGTCACAAAGTCTCAGGAAAAGACAGTCAGAGGCCTTCTCTTTCTTATAAGATTTCTCTTTCTATCTTTTTACCTTCCTCCCTCCCTCCCACTCTCTCCCCCCCTCTCTCTAACCTAAACGATCTAAGAGTCTGTTTCTGTTCTTTACCTGTGTGTAACAAGGAAGGGAGCAAACCACTGTCTTTGTGTTCTTTGTCTTTATAATACCTAAAAGAGCGCTCATCTCTACAGGCTCCTTGTGACTCTGCCAATCTGAGGATAAGAGACTGGCACAGTGAACCACTGTGCTCAGAAGACTTAACCCTTGTTTTCTAGCTATGCCTTTCCAAGGGTGCTTGAATGTGTCTTGAGTCCTTTTCATAGGAGCAAACTGGGGACAAAGACCAGAGCCTCTGCCTTTCTGTGACCTGGAGCATTTCTGTAAACCAGCTGGAGGCTTTTGGCCAGGCCAGCTCAATGGAGGCCAGCCACACAGTGGGGCTCTATTTGTTAATTTATGCTTTTTATGCTTCAGTTCCAATACATTTGGACAATGAAATTAAACTTTCCCATTTCTAGCACATTAAATGGCTTTGTTCTCTTTCTCTGGCACTGTGCCTCATGCAGAATTGTTTAAAAGGAAGACACTCAGCTTGGGAGCAAAGTGAAATTCATGGTTTCCTATCTGTCAGTTCAAGGCTGCCCTGCTGCCCATCAGATTGGTGGGTGGTAATGGCTCTTGGGGTATGCCTCCTAGCATTATGTGCAGCCTCAGGCCTTGGCCAGGCTTCCCTGCCGCTAGACTTTAAGTGAGTGGGTCTGGCTGACAGTGCTAATCACGAGCCTTTGTTCTTTGGTTGATTTTCCTGTACTGAGCTGTGTCTGCTGCCAGAAGCTCCAAAGTGTCAATGTTCCTTCCATTTGTGATAGAATAGATGCCTATTGGATTTATTCTATTACCTTTGATTTCCCCCCTCCTTTTTATCAGCCCCTTATTTATGGACTTATTTAGTTTTTCAGTTTTCCTTTCTCCTTGACTCACCTTACCCTAAACCTAATACTTATGTTTTAATTCTGCACAATGCTGGTATTTTTGGTGAGTTTTTCAATTACAGGTGTCTTAAACATATAGAAAAACTACTTGAGTTCAATAATTATCAGCTCTTGACCATATCTAGTTTCATCTGTTACTGCTCTGTCCCTCTACTTTGCTGGATTGCTTTGGAAGTGATTTTCAGACATCATCTCATGTTATTTCTCAATGTTTCAGTGTGCATTTCTAATAGAGATAGACTCTTAAAAGAGAAAAACTATGAATCTCAAGGAGGAATATTCTATAACCATGGGTCTTCAAAGACCTTCATGGTAATTTGTAGCAGTACTTTTTTTCTCCATTTTTGTTTTTCTTATTACTCTTCAAAGAGGGTCTTTTTTATTGTAAAGATGCTGCACAGAGGGGTTATAGTTACTTGAGTAAGGCAATGAGTACATTACTTGTTGATCATTGTTACCCTTTCCCTTCCTTGGTGTTGTCCCACTATCCCCTTACCTCTCCACCCACTATACTCCTCCACTCCATTCCCCCAACCCCACCTGAGCTTGTAAAGTTCCTTTCCAATATACTGTCCTGTGGGTATTCTTGTTGCAATGGGTCATTCTGTGTCCTTGTTTCAGCGTTTTTTTAATTCCCCTTCCCCTCCCCAGATTAGACATATGTATATACAAGATACAGGGTACCAAAATCAAGTAAAATCAAGTACAGTGACAACAGGGGATATGCCATAGGGGAAAAACATACAAAGGAAACAACATCAAAAAAAATTAAAACCATATGGTACATTTAAAACAATAACAATAAAGACAGACCTCTTGTGTCCATATCTTGGAGTTCATTTCACTTAGCATCATCACATGCACATGGCTTTTGAGCTTTTTGTCTCATCTGATAAGATTATCCTATATGGGGGCTGGGAAGGTGGCTCAGTGGTAGAGTGCTTGCCTCTTATGCATGAGGCCCTGGGTTTGATTCCTCAGCATCACATAAGCAGAAAAAGCCTGAAGAGGAGCTGTGGCTCTAGTGGTAGAGTGCTAGCTTTGAGCTGAAGAGCTGAGGGACAGTGACCAGGCCCAGAGTTCAGGCCCCACAACCACTACCACCACCAACAAAAAGATTATTCTATATGAATACTAATTATTGCAAATAAGGGAAGCTATGGGACCTAAATTTCTCTGGGACTGGGTTACTTCACTTAATATGATTTTTTCTAAGTTTTTCCATTTCCTAACAAATGGAGCGGTATTTTTCTTTCTGATGGAAGCATAGCATTCTATTGTGTGTGTATATATAATGTATATGTATATATGTATAATATATATATGTATATATATCACATTTGCTTAATTCACTCATCTACTGAGGGGCATTTGGTTCCATATCTTAGCTATGGTGAATGATGCTGTGATAAACATAGTTGTGCTGGTAGCTTTAGTATGGCCTCATATGTGATCATTTGGGTAAATGACCAAAAGTGGGATTGCGGGGTCATAGGGGAGTTCTATGTGGACTCTTTTGAGGAACCTCCATACTGCATTCCAGAGTGGCTGGACAAGTGTATACTCATACCACCAGTGCAGCAGTGTTTCCTTTTGGCTACACCCCCTCCAGCATCTGTCATTATTTTTGATTTTTTTGATTATAGCCATTCTAACTGGGATAAAGTGGAATTTCAATGTTGTTTTGATTTACATTTCTTTTTTTCTTTTAAAAAAATTTTATTATTGTGAAAATACCATACAGAGGGGTTACAATTACATGGGCAAGGTAATGAGTACATTTCTTAGCAAGCATTGTTGCCTCCTCCTTTATTTCCCCTTCTCATCCCTTCCCATCTTCCCCTCCATCCCCACCCCCTGCTCCCCCTTTCCCCATCCTGAATTACATTTCTTTTATGGCCAGAGAAGTTGAGCATTTCTTCATGGGTCTATTGGCGATTCTTATTTCCTCTTCAGAGAAGTTTCTATTTAAGTCTTTAGCCCACTTATTAATTGGGTGGTTGTTTCTTTGAGGATTTGTTGTTGAAGGATTTAATTTTTTGTTCTAAATATATTAGATATGAGGCTCTTGTCTCTAGCTTCACAACTGGATATCCAGCTGAGAAGAAGGTATCACAGTAAAAACAAAATTCAAACTGTCTTTAGCACATATTTGTGATTTTTATTTCAGTGTCCATCCCTGTTGCAATTGTATTATATCTATATAATTATATATGTATGTATTATATATACATATACACATATAAAATGTTTGAATTTACAGAAGTAACAGAAGGAGTATATCATTGGCTAAGAACTAAAGCTTAATGGAAGGAATACAAATGCTAAAACTCTTAGCATTTGTGTTCAGTAAATGTAAAGGTGACCTTATCACCTTGAAATACCAGATTACTTAGTAGTCTATAAATTGTTTGCCAATAAGATTTGAGTTTGAGCCCTGTTTTATATTGTAACCCACAGTAAATATCAAACAGTTTAAGAAAATAAATGTGAGAAATAAAACAGTTGAGAAGAACTATGACATCAACTAGTCAAATACTGATCTCCAGAATAAGGGCAGTAGAAGAAATTGTAAAGGAGAAAGAAATAAATTGACAGCAGAGAAGTCAGATTCCATTCCTTAAAAGACATCTGATATAATTAAAAGTTGAACAAGTCAGACATAAAAAATAGGGAATCTGCTTCACCTATTTCTGACAGCTCCAAGGAATAAGGCTTAGAAAAATGACATTTAATGCATTTCAGAATGCTGTGAATTCAAATGGGCTTATTCCTGCCAGTCTTCTGTTCATTAGCAGGGCTGCCAAATTTAGCAAATTAAACTATGGGACACCCAGTTAAATTTGAACTTCACATAAACAACAAATAATTTTTAGTATAAGCATATGCCATGCATTATGTTTACTAAAAATGTTTATCTGAAATTAAAATATAACAGGGGATCCAGGGTTTTCTTGGCAACTCCAGGCCTGGGGATCCCAATTATACTATACAGAAGGAGGAGGAAGGAGTAGGAGTTAAGTAGTCTTGTGAGAGGACCCAGTGGGGAAGGGCCTGGGTTTTAACTAACCTGGGGTTTAAATGACCTGTAAATAGGCTTTAACCCATTGATCCTTGGGGGCCCTGTACCCACTACAGGTCTTAAGTCTGTCCAGTATTCTGCAAGGTTAGGTGTCTTCAGCATGCTGCAGTTAGGAAACAGACCAGGAAAATCCAGTCCTTAGTTCCATTTACCATCTTCTCTATTGTGTCTTCTAACAAACATTAATCTTGTTTGTTTTTTTTTAATAGTCTCTTCCCTAGCCCTTATACTGTGGGTTTATTTACCCACTTCATTGTCTTTTACTGTTGTTTCATGAGTAGACGGTTAATGACTAGGAAGACAATCTTAACCAGGACACTTTTTATCTGCTTAATACAAGGTTTTTTTTATATTATTACTTTTTATTATCTTTAAGTAGTTGTACAAGGGAGTTGCCATTTAACAAAGCAGTTTATGGATACAATATATCTTGATCAATGTCACTCTTTTCAACATTCTCACCCATCCCTCCCCTAGTATCCCTTCCCTTACTTTTCTTAATTTTTTAGGATACACACTGAATTTATGACTATATTCTCCATCCTTCTCCTCTTCATTCATCTATGCACTGAGAGTCCTATTGATTCTTAGTTCTTGATAGAAAGCAGGAAGGTAGAGCTAATGCACATAGGTAAGAAGACTGTCCCAGATGAGTCCCAGTTTAAGCCCAATGTCCTGGTAGTTATTTGTCATAATTATTAATCATAATTATTATGATGTATTGCCTCTCCCCATAGACTGACTCTCCAAGGAGTCTCTGCTTGGATAGGAAATTATCTTGTGGAGGATTGGATGAAGTGCAGTCAACGAGCACACTTAGAAGGTTGTGGAAGGGGTATTCTCATCAGAAAATAATGTGCTTTGGGGAAACCAGAGACAGGAATAACAGTGAGAGCTTCTCGTCAGCTTTGGGTGTTTGGTGGTGAATTCCGTGTCAATTTAACCTGATACAGGATGTCCCCACATTAAGTATTATTTCTGAGTGTGTCTGTGAGTGTGATTTTGTATGAGAGAAGCGGTAGAAGCAGTTTGGCAGTCAAGGCCTCAGTTAAGGTGGGCATCTTTCAGTTCTTTGAAGTCTTGAATACAAGAGAAGGTAGAGCAAGGATGAATTCACCTCTTTTTTTACCTTCCTCACTACTTGAGCTGTGACAGCTAATACTACCTTTGATAGACTGGACTCTCTAGTGCCCAGTCACATGGACCCAACTTTGCTGGAAGGTTTTATTGGGAAGCGTAGTCTTGCTGAGGACTCTGGAGGAAAACATGGTCTTCTAGAAGAATAAGTCTTTGTGCAGTGTTAGCCACAAGAATGAACATGTAACCAGTACTTACCATATGCATCCATGTTTGGATGTCTAGTGTCATTAATCTTGGAAGATCTATGCTAGGGTTTCCATTTTCCTCACCAGAGAAATGATGCTCAGAGTTACTGTCACTGGCCAAAGTTATATGACTTTGGCCAGCAAGTGGTAAAATTATTCATAATCTGGAATCACTATGTCCTGAGAGGTCTTCCCTTGTATCTTAATCATTTTTTTAAAAAAAGAAAAAACATCATAGGCAAATTTCAGGTAGGATAAAAAATTTCTCTTGGTTCCAATTCTGATAGTGGCCCATTCTGATAGTGCCTGAGGCTTTGAACAACGTGTTTCTCTCATTGCCCACAAACCTGTCACTCACTTGCCTAAGTGAATGGCAGGTGAGTGGCAGTCTTCTAGGCTAGCAGAGAGGATAAGCATACATTTGTTTGAGTTAGCCAGGAAACTGTGCATATTCTATCCTGTGGGTTATGGGCCACAGAACATGGTCACTGGAGTGAGGTATTGCTGATGGTATGAAGGGAAGTGACTTCATCACAGGAGCTATAAGTGCCACTTAACAGATTTCTTTGGATTAGCTATCCCAAGCATCTGTTCTCATGACACTTATCCATTATCTGGAAAAGTGAACACTATCTCTTATATTCCTGTTCTCTGTCACTCAAGACTCATGATTCACGGTAAAAGCTGCAGTTACTCAGTGTTGTTGACTTGATTTTATGATACATATCTTTTGCTTTTTTACTAAACAGTCCAGGTAGTGAGTTGTTTCTGATGTTTCTTTAGTTAATCTGGTTTACCAATTGCCTTTCAAGATGCAGGTCTTCCTAAGTGCCCCCCTCGCCCCCTGCCACCCAGGGAAGCTGATTTTCTAATAAGCCCTGGTTTGGGAGGCTGTGGTGGTAGGTGGTAGGAAGTGTCAGCTTCTGGATGGATATGGTTTGGTTTAGGTGCATGGTTTAGGTTTCTCCTTATCTCACTCTCTCCACATAGTATCTGGGCCTAGTCCTTGTGTGACTTTCTAGTCAGGAACTCTATCACTTGAGCCATACTTGCAGACATTTTTGTTTTATTTTTTAAATAGGCTCTTGTGTTTTTACCCAGGAGTAACCTAGGACTATGATTCTTCTTCCTCTGCCTCTTATATGGCTGGAATGACCGGTATGAAGCACCATACTTGTTAGTTGAGATGGGGTCTCACTAAGTTTTGCCTGGACTGGTCTTAAATTGCAATCTTCCACAGCTTTTGGCCTCCTGAGTAGTTGGATTATACGTATGAGCCATAGTATGTGGCTTCCTTTCCTATTTTAGAACATCACTGTGTAGGTGGTAATTATTTTTCAATTATGCTGTGATGTTTGTCTTGGAAAATGAGGTAAGGAAGTTTGACTGTGTTAAATTTACCATCATGTACCAGGAATCGTAACGTTTAGAAGATTCCAAGTTCTGTGCTGAAAATAGAGATCCTTGAGGTCATTAGAAGATAAGACTGGGAGATAATTTCTCCCTGTTAAAGAAAGAGTCATTTAGTAAGGTCAGTTAGTTAATCCCTCATCCATCTTTTAGACTGAGTTGTCTCCTGGGATACGAGAGAACTTCCTATAGAACTTTGAACAAATGGAAATAGAGGTCAGAATCATATCTGTTCTGTACTGAGTGAGACTGAAAGGAGCTCACCTTTAAATTATGTTTCCAGAGTTCTGTTCTAACATATGTTCTTTACAACTTTATTTAAAGAGAACATCACGTGAAAGGCTTTTAACTGATGGAAGAAAGACAGGAGCCTCGTCAGTAATGGTAGACTTTTTCATCTTGCTGTCTGCTCCAAGAACAAAGTTTTTGTTTTAAATACAGATCCAAACCATTCATGTGGATTGTATTAATCAAATATAACTGTAATAGACCCATCTAGAGGGTTCTGAGGTATGCTAACTCTAAACATCTTTGATCTAAACTCCTTCCACTAAGACCCTACCTCCTGAAGATTCTATCACCTTAAAGTAGCACTATGGGCTGGGATCTAAGCCTTCAATTCTGAGCCTTTGGGGAATACTTCCAGACTACAGCAAACACATTTTAGGTGTCTGCCTCTCAGGGAAAACCCCACTTTCTTGGACACATTCATAGCTGCACAAAGAATGCTCATTCTAAATGTGGGTGGGTTCCTTTGGAGACACCTGTGTTTTGCTGTTACACACAGTAGTGCCTTCATAGACTTCACTTTGTATGTGGGCACTTCATTTTCAGGGTCAGTTCCCAGAAATGGAAATGTAAGTATAAAATTGACCCATAGAGGGGTTGCAGCAATTCCTACCCTACCATCCACCAATGATATCATAGGTTCCCAGAGTCTTCCAGTATAGTGTGTTAGTGAACTATTGACTCCCTTTGTGCTCTCAGGGCTGCCAGCAAATCTGTGTCCTCTCAGAAGATGAGGATCCTAGTCCTTTGGGACCTTACTGTGCTCTTAAAATCCTCACATTTGTCTATAGAACTCAGACCCATGCAGTTTTGTAATCTGAATACTTTCTTCCTGCTGTCTAGCTAGTCTTAATTGCTGTCTTAGTTGACAGTGACTTAATAGTTTTAATTTTCTCTGTCATTAACTTCTTTACTAAAATAGAAATTCATCTATGAATTAGTGTTTAATTAGCTAAAAGGAAACTTATTTAAAGATACTTGAGGGAATTGTTTTATTAAAATGTATTTATGGAATATAATTTATTTTGTTTTTCCCATACATTTTTACATTTTAAGGTTTTTTTGTATCGAATTTGTTAAAAAAAATTGGAAGGCAGAGGCTCAATAAAACTTTTTTTGTTTTGTTTTTGTGTTTTTCTAAAAAAAGATATATGAAAGTTGTGCTTTATTATTGCATTTTCCACATCAATATTACAATTTCAAAACTGTGGTATCTAATTATTACTGACTTAATTTTTTTGTTTATATTTCTTTTTTTATTGTGAAAATACCATACAGAGGGGTTACAATTACATGGGCAAAGTAATGAATATATTTCTTATCAAGCATTGTTGCCTCCTCCTTTGTTTCCCCTTTCCATCCCTTCCCATCTCCCACCCCCACCCCCACTCCCACCCCCCAGTTTTTTATTGTGAAAATACTGTACAGAGGGGTTACAATCACATGAGCAATGTAAGGAGTACATTTCTTATCAAACATTGTTGCCTCCTCCTTTGTTTTTCCCCTAGCATCCCTTCCCTCCCATTTCCACAACTACCTCCCCCCCCCGTCCCCCCACCCCTGCCTAAATTGTAAAGTTTGTTTTCAACATAACATCTTGTACATCTCATTGTTGCGATGGGTCAACCTGTATCCCTATTTCAACAATTAAAACTGTTTAGTAGGTAAGTTTGCAGTGAAGATCACAAAAATCCTAACTTCATTTCTCTCTCAATGGGCAAAGAAAAGAAACCCCTGGTCTCCTGGGGTATTTTATATTAAAGGATCAGGGAATGGGAACAAAAAGGTCCTCACCAAAGTCAAGACACAGACTGGCTTAGAACTGAGTTTTGGCTCAGCTGTCTATCCTGGATGAGTCATGAGGGGAAGGGAGAGCTCAATCATGATCCAGACTTCAGTTTCCTCACTGTGAAATGGAGACACAGACAACATGGGCCTCCCAGGTTACTCCACAAGGGAGCAGTTTGTGTTTGAGGGGCCAGTTAGAGCTCCTTGTTACCCTATCTTGTACGTGAACTTTAGATGTTCATGGTTATTTATAGAACGCCTCTTGCTTGTGTTCACAGTGTGTGGTGTGGTATCTTGTGATGGTGAACCAAGGTCAGGATATTCACTCTCAATTGTTTATTCCCCCTCAGTGGTTGGGAACAGTGCCTGAAGCTAACAAATGCTTCTACACATGGCTCTTGGTCAGTGAAACTGGGTCAAACTTGCTAACTTGCTTCCTTTACGAAAATTCCCAGGTCATTGGCTTCCTTAAAAGCGTAGTGATTTTTGTTGTTGTTGTTAACCCATTTGATAGGTTATTAATGGGCTAATTTAAATGGATATAACAAAATGTCCTTTCTTTGTACCTTCCATGTTTTTTAAATAACGTTAATAACTTCCATGTTTTTAATTTAATAACTAATATTAACTAATATTAGTTAATATGTCAGTAATGTTATTGGGGCTATTTTCTAGTATGGGTTTAGGTCATTAAAAACCTCCCCAACCTTCTGGAATGTCATAGTACAAGAGCAGTGCTCCTTGGTCTTGTTCCTTGGTTGCCTTTCATGGATAATTCCATCAACATCTGTCTGAAGAAAATAACAGCATAACCTTCAGGATGGTGCGTTTTCTTTCTCTGCTTTAAGGATGTTGGCTGGATTAGGAGATTCCTTTGTGATCTACTATCTTCAGATTGCCCAGTTCAGGGATTCAATCTTGAATTATCAGTCTACATAATAACCTACATTTGTTCCCCACCCCCCCAATAATGGGACAAGCTAAATATGGAGGCTCACAGTAATAGTATATAGACAGTAGGACAGAAGTCAAAGTGAATGAGGAAAGTTTATTTACTTTAGTATCTGCTTAGATATCGGGGCGGAGGGTGCAAAAAAAGCTTAATGTTCAGACTTTCAGCCTTGGGTCCCTCTCCAGCACCTGTTGCTGATAGGGCCTATTCAGTAGGTAATGCTTAAAGAAGAGGCCTAGGATCTGTTACTGGTCCACCATCAGACCATTCCTGCATTCTGGGTCTTGTTTGGCATTTTTTTGTGATTCAGTGTTTATTGCTATAATGAAATAACTGAGTCAAGCTAATTTTTAAACCAAGAGCTCTATTTGGCCTGTGGTTTTGGAGGCTGAAAGTCCAAATGGTTTACTGTAGGCTGTAGCATGCCTCCTTTTGTCCTATTACCCCATGCCATATTGGAATGGCAGGTGCTTGTGACTATAACTGCTCATATCCACAACCATGAAATCAAGGAGCTGAGTGGGGCCACAGCTTAGGTTTTGTTACATCCTTCTCTGGAGAACTGTCAAAGGTCCTTGGTAACCTAAAGACCGCCTACTAGGTTTCACCTCTTAAAAGTTCTGTGAGATCCTAGAGCTCCTACATCTTCATGTGGAGGATTGTACTCCCAACATATGGATGCTTGCAGGAGAAAATTCATCCAAACATCATCAGTGTTTTAAGTGGAAATACTAGGATGAAGGCAATGGAAATGAAGCCTTGAAGGATCTATGAATGTCTGCATAAAGATTTAAAATACCTCTTAAGGAAAAAAAGCCAGTATTTAATTATTCTTATGGGCAAATTCTCATATTTTAGAAGACTCTGAGTGAGGTAATCAATTTGTTAGACTCACTGCTTACCTTGGACATCTAGCATGCATTTTGTTAATTCAAGTTATTTTCATGTACCACTTTAAACCAGAGCTTTTTCTTGAATAGTAAATACAGAGCTTTGAAATTCACCTTTTACTCATAGGCATCAAGAGAAACAAGTGGAGGCATTTTTTCCTCTGGAACCGTGTTGGTTCCAGGTTTTTCCCTTTGTTAACCAGGACAAGACCTATTAGTGTCCAGTGGGTGGTCAACAGAGGCATGTATGAGAGTTGAATTGGTTTATCTCTTATGGATCTCATCATGGATGAGCTAGAGCTATTGCTTCCAGTTCTACCTGAGCTGCATGTGGTACTGGCTTTAGAAAGGTGTGTGGTTGGGGCTCCTGATAACTTTAACAGCTTACATTATGTGTTGCTGTAACATGCTAGGATGTGAACAGAAGCAGCTTTGATACATCTGTGCTCCAGGTTTGACACATTTTGATATGTCTGGAGGTGACACTGACAGATAAAAATGGCAACTCTGGTGTTTTGTGTCAATGCAGTACTGAAATATTGATGTTAAATCACAAAGTGAGAAGTTGTCGCCAGGATCCCCTCTATACAGTACTGACAGACTGGTACCAGAAAGGGTAAGGACCCAGTACCTGGCCCCTTTATCCTTTGGCAAGAGTCTTTCTGACACCTGATGAGAGAATCAGTCCAGACCCAAGCACAAAACCAAACACAACACAGGTTGAGTATCCCTAATCTGAAAACCCCAACTCTAAAATGTTCCAAAATCCTAACATATCTATTGCTACTTAATATTTTTGAGAGCATTTAAGATTTATTTCAAGTATGTAACATAGTTTTAATAACTGTAGTCACTGTGCTATATATAAGAACTCCAGGACTTCTTCATTTTAACTGAAGCTATACCTTCTGACCAATTTCTACAAACCCACTATACTCTCTTAAAATATTTTAATGCAGAAGAGAACTAGAGGTTTATGCTCTAATCCCAGCTTCTCAGAAGGCATGAAGTTTTGGAAGATTGAGATACCCACAGAGGTAGAAAAGTTCACTAGACTCCATCAGCAAAACAAAACAAAACAAAACACCCCAAAACAGGGTTAGAAATACATCATCCACCAGCTGACCAAGTGAGAGGCTTTGAGTTCAAACACTAAGTACTGCCAAAAAAATCTTATGTACATGTAGCTTCTTCTGATTTGAAAAGCCAAACTTTAGCTTGTCTTTGTTTTCTGTGTTTGCCATGTGTTATCTGGAGGATGGGAGAGGGGCAGTAGAACCTTTACTTTCTCACCTACCTCTCAGCCTCGGTCCTTATCACTGGGTTTTCATGTAATTTTCATAACCACTGGCTCACAACCTCTTCCTTGGGCCTTCTTGCATGAAATTTATTTTTCTCTGGTCTCAGTTGACCAGTGTGAAATAAGAATAATGCAGGGAAACATTTATTCATGTACACGTATCCTATTCAGTGGCTAACCTATTTGTTGTTGATTTATAATATCCTTCCTTCCTTCCTTCCTTCCTTCCTTCCTTTCTTCCTTCCTTCCTTCCTTCCTTCCTTCCTTCCTCTCTCTCTCTTTCTTTCTTTCTTTCTTTCTTTCTTTCTTTCTTTCTTTCTTTCTTTCTTTCTTTCTTTCTTTCTTTCTTTCTTTCTTTCTTTTCTTTCTTTCCTTCCTTCCTTCTTTCTTTCTTTCTTTTCTTCTTTCTTTCTCTCGTCTGTCATGGGGCTTGAACTCGGCCTGGGCGCTGTCCCTTCAGCTCAAGGCAAGCACTTGACCACTTGAGCCACAGAGCCACTTACATTTTTTCTGGTGGTTAATTGGAGGTAAGAGTCTCATGGACTTCCTTGCCTGAGCTGGCTTTGAACTATGATCCTCAGATCTCAGCTTCCTGAGTAGCTAGGATTACAGGCGTGAGCCATGGGTGCCTGGCTTCAATATCCTTTCTTTTATGAAGCAATCAGCAGTGTTCACTGTGGAAGTCTATAATAAAGGTATTACCTCTTTAATGTCCTTGGTTAAATAAAAATCTTGACAGCCAGTGGTCCTCACCCCTCTGTTCCCATGTGACCACCAGTATCCACTTATATGTGACTTTGGCTATGAGCAGATATGGTAGAGGTGGGAAATAAGGCAGAGACTCAAGGCCTGACACACACACACTCTGCTGAGGATATTTTACACACTGAGGAAGTAGAGGCTTATGGAGATCAGATCTTTATATTCAGAACAGCCAGGTGTTTTAATATCAGTTTTCTTAAAATAACATGTTTTTACATCTCAATGATTATTAAAAAAATTCGTGTTTTGATGAATAGTCCATATGTGTACACTTTGCATAATATTAAACAAAAGTCAATATTTGTGTAATTGTTGAAATTGCCTGTTTTCCTTTAAAATTTGCATGGATAGGTTGTGAGCCAGTTGTTCCCCCAAGAGTGTGAGGATAAGCCGTGCACACTAAAGAGCTAGACCTACAGTCAAACTTCTGGATTAATATCAACATTTTAAACTAATTAGGTAAGGGAAAAGCATTTCAAAGAAAGGATAATGGCTTCTTACACTTCAGCTGCAAGGCAGCCTAACATAATTGTCTGGTTAGGAAAGCTTTTAAAAATCAGTGATTTAACTGAATACATTTGAAGGAAAGTAGGAATAATGTGTTAACTATTTTGTTTTTGTCAAAAATAAGGCCAGGTGGAAGCCAGAGGTAGCTAGGCAGGCCTTAAAAATCATTGCAGTAGTGAGACAACAGGAAAACATGCACTTAACTGGCACATTTTCAAGCACCTACTGTTGTGTGCTTTGAGGATGTGCTAGGGACAAGTCTGGCAAGGGTGTCTATCTCTGTTGTTTCTGGGAGCCTCCCTTTGGTGGAGGAGATAACTAAGAACTAAGTAAGCATTAGAGAGTGCATAATTCCAACTAGTGACTAGTGCCATGGAGATAATAAAATAATGTCAGGAGTACCATTAGGCATGGTGTAGAGGAAGCTTTGCACACAGCAGAGGGCCATTGTGAATAGGGGGAAAGAAAGAATTGGCCCTTTCTTCAGAGAGCTAGTTAAGGGCAGAGGCCATGTGATGAAAGACCAAGCAGTTCTCCAAGAGTTTTCAGCAGAGAAGTGACTAAGGGGGTGTAGTTAGGGTCCCAGAGCACCGATGCTCTTTTCCTGTCTGCAGCTTAACTGGTGATACCATCCCTTCCCATCTGCTCTATCTAAGCTAGCTCATACTATGCTCTGGACCCGAGAAATCTTGGACACTGATATAGGCATCTACTGGGACATACCAAGTCCTAATCCCTGGAATTTGTAAATATTACCTCTTTTAGGAAAGGACCTTTGCAGGTATAATTTTTTTTGAGCTAGTAGCATGAAAATTCTTATAATTTTTTTATTGTGAAAATACCGTACAGAGGGGTTACAATTACATGGGCAAGATAATTAATACATTTCTTATCAAGCATTGTTGCCTCCTCGTTTGTTCCCCCCCCCTCCCACCAAAGTTTGTTTTTTGACATAACAATTTGTACATCTCATTGTTGCAATGGGTCCAGCTGTATCTCTGTTTAAACAATTTGTTTTCTCCCTTCCCCTCCACAAATTATACCGACATCAAATACAATGAAAGCAGGGGTTATACCGTGGGGGAGGGACATACAAACCAACAAAGAAATCATCTTATAAATTATGTTAGAAACAATTGCATGAAAGAAAAAAACATTTGAATACTTATCTTGGGGTTCATTTCCCTAATGTCAACTTATCTGACCTTTTATGCTTGTCTTAGACATATACTAGTTATTGCAAATAAGGGAAACCATGGGACCTATGTTTCTTTGGGCCTGGCTTGTTTCACTTAATATAATTTTTTCCAATCTTTCCATTTCCTGACAAATGGGGCAATGTCATTCTTTCTGATGGAGGCATAGAATTCCATTGTGTGTGTATGTGTATATATATATATATATATATATATATATATATATATATGTGGTATATATATGTGATATCTATATTTATACCACATTTTCTTGATCTATTCATCTACTGAAGGGCATCTGGGTTGGTTTCATATCTTAGCTATGGTAAATAATGCTGCAATAAATATAGTTGTGCTGGTAGCTTTAGTGTGGTCTTGTTTGTGATCATTTGGGTAAATGCCCAAAAGTGGGATTGCTGGGTCACAGGGGAGCTCTATGTGGAGTCTTTTGAGGAACCTCCATACTGCTTTCCAAAGTGGTTGAACAAGTTTACACTCTCACCAACAATTCAGTAAGGTTCCCTTCTGTCCACATCCCCTTGTTATTAGAGTTCTTGATTATAGCCATTCTAACTGGGGTGCGGTGGTATCTCAATGTTTTGATTTGCATTTCTTTTATGGCTAGAGAGGTTGAACATTTCTTCATGTGTCTATTGGCCATCCTTCTTTCCTCTTCAGAGAAGTTTCTCTGTAAGTCTTTAGTCCACTTATTTATTGAACAGTTGTTTCTTTGAAGATTTGTTGTTGGGGGATTTAATTTTTTGAGCTCCAAGTATATTTTAGATATGAGACCCTTGTGAAGATCTCCCAATCTGTGGGCTTTCTATTGATCTTGCTAGCTATGTCCTTTGCCATGCAGAAGCTCTACAATTTCATGCAATCCCATTTGTCCAACCTTTCTTTGATTTGTTGTGTCTCTGGGTCTCTATTAAGAAAATTTTGGCCTGTGCCATGGAGACCTAGAGTTTCTCCTATTCCATCCTGTAATGTTTTCAGAGTGTCTGCTTTGACTCCGATGTCTTTGATCCATTTGGATTTGATGTTGGTGTTTTATATAAGGATCTAGCTTATATATAAGGATATAAGGGTTATGTATAAAGATCTAGCTTTAGTTTTCTACAAGTAGTTAACCAATTTTGCCAGCACCATTTGTTGAAGAGGCTGTCTTTCTTCCATTGTACTTTTTTAGCTCCCTTATGGAAGATTAGATGCTATAGGTCTTTAGGTTCATTTCTGGGTTTTCAATTCTATTCCATTGGTCCTGAGGTCTGTTCTTGTGCCAGTACCAAGCTGTTTTGATTACTATGGCTTTATAGTAGAGTTTGAAATTTGTTATTGATATTCCTCCAGCAGTGTTCTTTCCGTTGAGGAACGTTTTTGCTATTCGGGGTCTTTTATTGTTCCATATGAATTTTTGGATTGCCTCTTCTATTTCCTTGAAGAATGAGGTTGAAATATTGATAGGTATTGCATTGAATTTGTAGATAGCCTTGAGAAGTATTGCCATTTTCTTGATGTTGATCTTTCCAATCTAGGAGCATGGAAGTTTTTGTCACTTTCTAAGTTCTGTTTTGATTTCCCTTTTCAGGTTTTTTAAAGTTTTCATCATAGAGATCCTTCACTTCTTTGATTAAGTTAATTCCTAGATATTTTATTTTTTGTGGGGTTGCTTTCCTGATTTCAGCCACGCCTTTCTCATTGTTGGCATACGGAAAAGCCATTGATTTTTGAGGGTTAATTTTATACCCTGCTACTTTGCCAAAGTTTTGAATCAGCGTAAGTAATTTGGGAGTGGAGTCCATAGGAATACAAGATCATGTCATCTGCAAAGAGGGAGAGTTCTACTTCTTCTTTCCCTATTTGGATCTCCTTTACATTTGCATCTTGTCTTATTGCTGTAGCTAGTCATTCTAATACTAGATTGAAGAGCAGTGGAGAGAGTGGACATACTTGTCTCCTTAGTGGAAATGGCTTTAGTTTTTCACCATTGAGCATAATGCTGGCTATAGGTTTGTCATATACATCCTTTATTGTATTGAGGATTGTTCTATGGATTCCTAATTTTTCCAGAACCTTCATCATAAAGGGGTGTTGGATCTTGTCAAATGCTTTTTCTGCATCTATTGCATCTTGCTCTTGTTGATGTGATGAATTATATTAATTGACTTGCGTATATTGAACCAGCTTTGCACTCCTGAAATGAATCCTGTTTGATCGTGATGTATGATTTTTTGGATGAATTGTTGAAGTCGACTGGCCAAAATTTTGTTGAGAAGTTTTGCATCAATGTTCATCAAAGAAATGGGCTATAGTTCTCTTTCCTTGATGAGTCCCTGCCTGTTTTGGGATGAGGGTTATTATGGCTTCATAGAATGAGTTCGATAGTGAATTTTCTCTTTCATTTTCATTGAAGTGTTGAAGGAGTATTGTTGTGAGCTCTGCTTTGAAGGCCTTGTAGAATTCTGCTGTAAATCTATCTGGTCCTGGGCTTTTCTTAAATCGGAGGTCTCTTATTGCTGTTTCTATTTCAATGATATACCATATTTTCTTGATCCATTCATCTACTGAGGGCCATCTGGGTTGGTTCTATATCTTAGCTATGGTAAGTAATGCTGCAATAAACATAATTGTACTGAGAGCTTTGGTATGGTCTTGTTTGTGATCATTTGGGTAAATGCCCAAAAGTGGCATTGCTGGGTCATAGGGGAGCTCTATGTGGAGTCTTTTGAGGAGCCTCCATACTACTTTGCAAAGTGGTTGAACAAGTTTACACTCCTACCAACAATACTGCAATTACCCTTGCAGGTGTAACTTAACTTAAATATTCTCAGATAAGGTGATAACTCTGCATTATTCATGCAGAATACTAAATGCCAACACAAATACCCTTCTAAGAGAGAGGCAAAGAAACACACAGAAGCATAGAGAAAAGGATTTGAAGACAGAGGCAGAGCTTGTAGTGATGTGACTATCAGACAAGGAATAAGGGATGCCAACAGCCATCAGGTGCTGAAAGAGATGGCGTGTCTTTGGGAGGAAGCCTTCACATGCAGAAAAAGCAAGACTAACACCTGGATTTTAGACTTCTGGCTTCCAGAATTGTGAGAGAATCAATTTATATTGTTTTAAGTCACTGGTTTATGGTAATTTGTGAGAGCAGCCATAGGAAACTAATATAAGCTCTTGAGAGAAAGAGGGAGGGTAGAGAAATGTGTTTCCTTCTTTTTTCCCTCCTGAGCTTGGGGGTAGTGATGGAAGGAAAGAGAAAGTTGGGGTGTTGTGAGAATCCCCATTTATTTTGTAGAACTGTCTGCTCACATATCCTGCCCTTGTGCTCCAGCTCAGCTCAGCTACAGCAGAGCCTCCCCGTCTCATACTTTCAGGATTAGATTAGCTATCTCTTGTAGGTAGGTACTGTGAGTTTATCAACTCAGACTGACACATGAACTGGCAGGTTTGTGTCTGTTTAGCTGATATTGCCCCACGGGATGGGATCAGTAGGATCAGATGTCCCAGTTTTATTTGTCCCAGATGTTAGCATAGTAATCTCTACACCATTTTTAGAATTTTTTTTACTTGTACTGAGGTTTGAACTCAGGACTTCATGCTTGCTAGGCAGGCACTCGGTAGCCATACCTCTTGCCCTTGTTTTGTACTTTTTGTTTTGTTTTATTTTTGAAATTAGGGTTTCACCTCAAGGCCTCAGGCTTGCTAGGCTGGTGCAATAGTGCTAATATACACCTTCAGCCCTGTTTTTCACTGGTTATTTTTAATATAGGGTCTTACTTCCTACCTTGGAGCACACCTCAGTCACAAACTGCCTAATTTAGATTTCCTTCACCTCCAGGATGACAAGCATGTACACTGCTTCCCTTCCATGGAGATATCATGTGGACCTCTCTGCTCAGATTAGCCTGGCACCACAATACTCCCAATCTCAGTCTCCCATATATTTTGGGAAGATAGGCTCTCAGGTATGAGTTGGGAAGTTATTTTGTGAACTTTTTATCCTGGGCTAGCTTTAAACCATAATCCTACAATTCTCACCTCACAAGGAGCTAGCTTTATAACTTTACAAAAAACTAAGATTATCACTGGTGTCTGACTGCATGGGTTACTTTTTAACTGGGGTCTTGCTTTCTGCCTGGGTGCCTGCCTAGACCATGCTCTTTTATGACCTCCAATTAGAGCTTCTCTCTGTAACTATACTCATCTTTTCTAAGATTGTGATAGAATTTTAATTGGTTTATTAGTTTCTAATTGGTATTGTAACAAATCCCTCAAACCTAGTAGCTTTAAATAATGCAAGTTTATTATTTTTTAGTTCTATAGGTGAGAAGTCCTCCAAATTTTTTATATAAAGGTTTTATATAAAATTGCATTCCTTCTGGTGACCTTTGTGGGAGAGTCTAACTTTTTTTTAAGCTCTTGGGGCTTTCTTTGGCCTGAGTCTCCTTTGCAGCAATAGTTACCTCTCAGCTGTGTTACCTCTTCTCTCATAAGGACCTGTGTGACTACACTGGATCACTTAGATCATCGAGGGCATTCTCTCCCTCTCAAAACATTTTCTCAACATTTGTGAGGTTTCTTTCCATAGGAGATGCTATATCCCCAGGTTCTAGGGATTAGGATAAAGACATGTTGGGGGATAAAAACATGTTAGTGACTTCCTAGTATACTTCTCCAATTGCTGCATTTATTGCTTTGCTTTCTTCTTGCCCTTTGTGATTTGTGCTGGTCTTACCAGCTCTTGGGAGCTGCTTGTGCGTATCTTTTTCCACTGCCTTGGCTCGGTGAACTTTGGGATCTTGAATCGGGACAGGGTGAGACTATTTATACCATGAAAATCAACAAATACTCCTTCCCAGCCTCTCTTCTTTGTGCCCTGAGAGCCGGATTTCCATCTGTTTATTTTTGTTGGGATTCCCATCTTTTGGGATATCCTGTTTTCTAGTGACTGTCATCTCACATTTGGGGAGATAGTTGCAGATGTCTTAGAAGTGTTACAGATGCCTTAGTATGGAGACCATTACTAACATCCATTTGAACTTCATAGCTTTGGATAATGAGCCATATAACTTTAGGATTTTCCTTTCTTCAAAAGATGATGGGGGACTTTTGCTTATTCCAGCTGGCATCATAGGCATCCTTTTCATGAACAAATCAGACATTTAATATTTACTGCCTTTAAACAAATAATCTCTGACTTCCCTAAGTTATTAGGCTTATTTCTTAGGTGTTCCAATGTTATAGGACACTCCACATCACTTGATATTTCAGTATTGATAGACATGAGTTATAGGTTTATTTGGCTACTGCAGTCTTGTTGAAAGCTTGGCGAATATGTTCATTACAATTCCTTGGGGTTTGGTAGAATGGGACACATTTTTGAACATACCAATAAGGTAGTAGCATGTAGTGGTTCTTAGAAGAACCACTTTTCTTTATTAGCTGAAAACTTTTTATAGAATAAATATTATATTAAAACTTCAATACATTTTTTGCATTTGACATTTATTATGCTGTGTTTTGAATCTCTGAGATTTTATTTATTCTTTATTTTTTTATTTTTTTATTTTTATTTATTTATTTTTAATTTAATTTTATTTTATTTGTGAACATACTGTACAGAGTGGTTACAATTACATGGGCAGGATAATGCGTACATTTCTTACCAAGCATTGCAGCCTCCTCCTTTGGTTTACCCTTCACATCCCTTCCCAGCCTCCCCCCTCCCCCCCAATCCCAATCCTTCTCCTCCCCCCCCCCGTTCCCCCCCTCCTCCCCCTCGCACCCACGTTGTAAAGCTCGTTTTGGACATGACAACTTGTACTTCTCATTGTTGCAACAGGTCCACCTGTATCCTTTTTTTTTTTTTTTGGTCGGTTGTGAGGCCTGAACTCTGGGCCTGGGCACTGTCCCTCAGCTCTTCAGCTTAAGGCTAGCACTCTACCACTTGAGCCACAGCGCCACTTCCAGCTTTTTTTTTTTCCACTGCTTATGTGATGCTGAGGAATCGAACCCAGGGCCGCATGCATGCAAGGCAAGCGCTCTACCACTGAGCCACCTTCCCAGCCCTCCACCTGTATCCTTAAACAACTGGTTTTTCCCCATCTCCTCTACAAGTTATACTGACATTAAATATAGTGAAAAGTTTCAAGTTAACTTTTGATCAAGAGCTTCCATACAATGGGCTATCTAAAAGAAGGAAAACATGGGCTTCCCCTTTCGTGTCAATAACTGCTTAGTTGCTTCTTTATGTCTTCTAGTTTTTCTCAGCTTGTCTACTCTGAAAGGATCAGTATTTACATTTTACATATTACAAGCATCTCTTAGACACAAATTTCTTGTCTCAGGTTTATTAATTAGATATAAGGTTATTAACTAATATTCCTTGAATAGAAAGTTTTAAAAGAAGTTAAAAAATTAGGATAGGCCAAACCAATGCTGAATTTACAGAAGATCAGATACTCAGAAAGCATCTAAAGAATGAAACATGAGGATGGGGGAGTGTAGTCGTGGAGGTGGGAGGGAAGGGGAAAAACAAAGGAGGAGGCAACAATGATTGATAAGAAATGTGTAACCCCTCTGTACAGTATTTTCACAATAAAAACATATAAAAAAAGAATGACACATGAAAGCAGACATCAAAAGATCATAGTTTGAGGCCAGTCTGGGCAAAGGAAAATTTGAAAGACTATTTACCACTGGCTGGTTGGGTGGCCTGTGCTTGTCATCACAGGGAAAGCATAATGGCTGTGCGGATGGTATGTACTGTCATCAGAATCGTAGACCAAAATGGCTCTAGCATAAAGCTTTGATGCAAAAAAAAAAAAATGTTAGTGGTATAACTCAAATGATAAGAATGGTTGTTTAGCAAGCAAGGGCCTGAGTTCAAAACCCACTATTACAAAAAAAAAATGACCGATGATCAATTTGGAAAATAAAGCTACCTTTGGACATGACAATTGGGTCCAAAAGGGCTATCTTATAGGACAATGCCCAGTGCTCTTCCCAAATTCCTGTAACATCTTCCAGGCTGAGAGGCTGGTGATTCAGCAGTTCCACATGCACTGCTTTCTAAGCAGGAGATACTTCTTCCAGCTTCTTGTTTCAGCTTCCTAAGGGCTCCATTCCAGGGACCCTACCCTGACCTCCAAGTCAGGCGACTTCTTTACCTATGGTTACAACTGCAGCATATTTACCTGTGACCTCTTCTATGTCTTCTCCCCACAGGGTAGGGGTCCTAGGGGAGTCCTACTCAGTGATGCTGTTGCCCTGAAATCGACATTATCAACAGTGGCCCATTGCAGATTCCTGGGAGGTACTTTATTGACTGAGTAACTGTGCCTCTTCTGTTTTTCCTGATACTAATCTAGAGGACTTAGAGGGGCCTGGATAGAATGAGAGTGGAGAACCAGGAAAGCTGATGGTAAAGTTGTTATCTGAGTCTGAAAGTCTGAAACTCAGGAGAGCTGAAGGGTATATTTCTAGCCTAATACTAATAGACTTGACAGCCAGGAAGAGCTGGTATTTCAGGTGTGAAGGCAAGGATAAAACAATATTTCAGCGTAAGCTACTTAGGCAGAGGAGCTTTCTCTTACTCTATTATTTTTTTCCTTTTAGGCTGGAGACACACTCATGACATGAAGACAATCTTCTTTGCTCAGTTTATTAACTGAAATGTTTATTCCATCCAGACACCATCAGAAGTACTTAGACCTTATGGCCCAATCAAATTGGTACATACAATTATTTATTAATTATTTTAATACATTAAAATAACAAATTACACTAAAATTATTGTCACTAATCTCATTTTATTCAACCAAAGTGTCCTTAGATTCATGTGCACATGTACCTCTTCATTGCTCCTTATTCTTTCCTGTACTTCACATTTCTATATGGGATAAGTTTTCATGTGCCTGGACAAGCTTTATTATTTCTTTCAGTAAATTTCTAATTATAATGAATTCTTTCAGTGTTGGTTCTTCTGTAATTTAATTTAGTCTGTTATTAAACACATTTATTGTGTTATTGATTTTGATTATTATTTCTCATTTCAAGACTATATATCTACTTTTCTCTTTTCCCTCCCCACCTGTAGCCTCCCCTCCTCTGCCTGTCTTGGGGCTTGAACATGGCCTGGGTGCTGCCCAGTTTTTGTTTGTTTTGTTTTCGCTTAAGGCTAGCACTCTACCACTTGAGTCATAGCTCTACTTCCAGCTTTTTGGTGGCTAATTGGATTTAAGAGTCTCATAGACTTTTATGCCATGACTGGCTTAGAACCTCAATCTCCAGATCTGTCTCCTAAGTAGCTAGAATTATAGACATGAGCCATCAGTGCCTGTCTATTTCTTTTTTCTTTCTTTCTTTTTTTTTTTTTTTGGGTCCAGTCGTGGGGCCTGAACTCTGGGCTTGGGCGCTGTCCCTCAGCTCTTCAGCTCAAGGCTAGCACTCTACCACTTGAGCCACAGCACCACTTCTGGCTTTTTTCTTTTTACTTATGTGGCGCTGAAGAATCGAACCCAGGGCCTCGAGCATGCAAGGCAAGCGCTCTACCACTGAGCCACCTTCCCAGCTGTATTTATTTTTTCTTATGAAAACAATTCTCTGGTGAAGTTTACCATCTTGTATTGCTTTAACAAATTAATTACAATTATTATTCTTTTGTGTGTGCTTGAACACAGGGCCTGGGCATTATCCCTCAGCCTTTTTGCTCAAGGCTAGGACTATATCACTTGAGCCACAGTTCTACTTCGGCTTCTTGGTGATTAATAGGAAATAAGAATCTCACAGACTTTCATGCTTGTGCTGGCTTTGAACCAAGATCATCAGATCTCAGCCTCCCAAGTAGCTGGGCTTACAGGCATGAGACACTCGTATCCAGCTATTGAAATGATTTAAGGTTTATATCTGATGTATTCAAATCTGTATTATTGGGGTATACTTCTATTATGTTTGTTTTTCTTGGTCCTAACTGCTTAACAATTTCATATTGAACTGCTGACATTGTGTTTGAAACTTTGTAGGGGCCATGGCTTCTGCAGTTATATATTTTATTTAAGTGAAAACCTTTTCCTTGCTTCAGAAAAGCACTTAGAATAGGAATAGGCCACCTTTACTAGGACTGGGATTGTCCTGATAGAAGCTTGCTGTCAATCTTTGTATGGATGGCCTATCTCTGATGACCCTTACTCCTAGGAAGTTATTCTTGAGTGTCTAAATGAAAAGGTTTATCTCTTTAACACAGTGAGACAGATAACAGTGTTGGTTAGCCTCTCTGCCTTAAAAAAAAATTTCAGTGCTGAGGCTCAACCCAGGACTTCATTCTTGCTAGAGAGGCACTATACTATGGAGGCATATAAGCATTTTATATCTCCTTTTAAAAAATGGCATATATTAAGTACAAACAGGTTTTACTATGGTATTTCTATTCAGTCACATATGGTACTTTGATCAGAATAGCCATCTCCATCCCCCCCTCCTTCCCTCCATTTTCAAATTTTCCAGTGGATTTCCTTATGCCACATTTATAAATAGACATATGTATTTTCTCTTGATACCTTCTTTCTATTGAGTTTTGCTGTTTTCTACTTATCATACCTATTCAGGTAGGTTTTAAACCAGAAAGACAGAAATGGCTCAGTATGTCAAGCTATCTTCCTTGCAGTTCCTTTCCTGTTTGACACCTGGGTCCCTTCATAGCTTTGAACTTGTTTTCAGCTCTCTAAACCTTCTGCAGAAGGGCATGCTACTGACATCAGGCCCAGTATGTAGCAAACTGAGTGGGCAGTCCATTCAGGTTTCATCCCTAATGTGTAGCTGCCCCTCCGTATGATCGTCATGAATTGGGTCCATAATCTTACCTGACTGACTAGTCTGAAGAGGGTCAAAAGTTTATCTGAACAATCAAGCAGGACCAAGCCACCTGGTCAGAGCCAAAATTTGTCAGGAAAACAACTTTGTGGATGTGGCTCAATGGAAATAACTTTTTGTTCCAAATAGGATTTTTAACATCTGTGGCTTTTTCCAGGAACCTCAAGGTTGCATAACATTTTAGGAGACGGCAGCTGCTCCTGAAATGGTCATATTTATGTCAAGCAACCACTTTGACAGAAAACATCTTAATTCTTACACCCTCAGGGAGTTTCTGTTCTTTCTAGAAATTAGGGGTCACAACTCCTGACTGCTTTGGCAAGCTTATAATTTTCCTAATAAATGTTCTTTGATCCAGCTTTTCTAATTTTTCTTAGTGGGGGTGGTTGCCTGCTATAGCTTACTTCATCATTGCAAGGAGCAAAATTGAGGGATAGCGTTTAATCTTTGTAGGAGGCAGTTAAATCTGGTAGAGAGCTCTGAAGTGAAGTTGAGCATGAAGCAAATACCCTTTGCTGTGACCTAGCTGTAGGATTATTGTGAAGACTTTGAGACAATATGTAAATACACTATGTCCTTTCTTATCTTTAGGTTTTATTGTTTAGCACTGAGAATTTTTCGAGTTAGGTTCCATTCTGTGTGCTTCCAGGAAATAAACTCTTCTTGGAGCTGAACTGTTCTATTTAGCAACTAACTGTAAGTTTTGCTGATTTCCTAGCTTTTAGTTGCTTACTTTGACCATTACAGATTTGGGTGCCAAAGAACCGAAAAAATATTTGCCTTTGCCAATTCAGCAGTGGAACCCACTAGTCATTATGTTGGAAATGAACTATACAACTTTGGAGGAAGGGAAGTTGGGAGGGGAAAAACTGGGAGAGAATGAGGGAGAGGGTGGCACTGTTCAAAAGGAAACATACTCATTACTGACTCATGTAACTGTACCCCTCTGCACATCACCTTTACAATAATTTTTTTAAAAAGATAATAAATTTATTGTATAATTTAGTTCCTGGAGAGTAAAGTTCTATAAAGGAACAAGAGAAAGCCAAACACTTGGTAATTGCCCTGGATTCAGACATCTTCCCTCTCCCTCCTGCAGACAAGCTCTACAGTTGTTTTTCTGAGTTACTTAAACTCTCTGGATTTGTTCCAGGA